>NC_056728.1:1946967273-1947124773 GCF_019279795.1 Protopterus annectens
CCAAGCGTTTTCGCCACAGAATTCTGTAGCTTCTTCAGAGGAAGTATAGAATAAAAAGGATGCACTCCATATATAACAAGAAATACAGGAAGTGACATCTTCCAGTGTCCTCAAATCCATTAATTGTTAAGTTAAAAACAAACATATGGAGGTATACATCTGTATATGTTTTTATATTTATAAAAGTTAATACAACTGATAAAAAACATGAATATAAACACATGTATAAAAAGTATAGCACCTTAAATACATTTTGCAATACATTTTAAAAAAGAGAGAACGGGACCAGCTAGAAAGTATAGTCGGATATCTGTCATACAATATACAAATTGCTACTTTATCTGTTATTAAAACAGTAGTTTGTATGTAGAAAAATATTATCACAACCCAAAAACAACATAAGTTAGATTGATTTAACGTCAAGGATAATCCCCATTTGTTGTTGATACACAAAAATTTCGTATATGAAGCATTATATACTCCAGTACACACGTGTCCACAAAAATAAGAACATTTTCTACATTGTTTTTGTTATTTAATGCCACACTCTAAGTAGCTAACTGAAACCAAAGAGTTCCTCCATTCTATGGTCTATCTAAGATAACTCCTCAGTTTCAGTACTGGGGCTATATTACAGTTACTATTCAAGCCAGGATGGCTAAACGCATCCAGGCGTAACTGCCATTCTAATTCTCGATTCTCCAAGATTAGCGAGAAAGGGCCACCCCTCGTCTCGTATTTTTTTTATCTTTTGAGGGACTGGAGCTATAACAGGGTCCAGCACCAGGCACTAGACAAGCCAGTTATGGCTCTAATTCTTGGTATTATTTGGTTATAGTCCGACAACTTTGCAGTTAGAGTCTAGTCTAGTTATAAAACAGAGTTTGGAATCTTCATTTCTTTGTTCCATTTTATTACTCAGTAAAAATACATGGAGACTACACTAAGAACTGCTCCCATGAAAGGCTAAATAAAAACAGAAAGAACACAAGAAAAGTACTCCCTACCTTTATTGATTTGTTATTACTCAATGCATCTCTATTATCTTGCTGATTATGTCTGGAACAACAGGAAAAAGAGAAAAAAAGTTAGTTTATCTAATGGTATAATTGTTGCCTTTATTTCATTCCATTTCAATAATAAGTTTGTGTTCTATTTCTAATTTAATTTTCAGTTTTATTCATGCAGTATTTTAATTTTATGTAGTGTACCCTCAAATTTGCTTCTTCATTAAAAATAATTTCTAGACTAGGTTTTCTACTTGGTGTTGTGTGTGTGTGTGTGTGTGTGTGTGTGTGTGTGTGTGTGTGTGTGTGTGTGTGTGTGCGTGTGTATACGTACAAGTGTATGCATGTTTGTGGGAAAGTGACTGAGGAGGGTACCTGTGTCAAAGCAATGCACAACATGCTAGTCATAATAGCTGCTGAGAAATGTTACTTGACACTTGCAGTAGTTATAGGTGATTTAGAGACATGCAAATTTGGTGATAATGATTTCTTCCTTATTGCAACTAAAGCTCTCTCTAAACAGCAATTAGCTGGAGTCTGTAAATTGTCCTACCTCACAAGTGTTAAGGATACTTTCTGAAATATGATTATTACTGCTGATGTGACATCCTGACTCCATGTTCAAAAATGGGAAAGAGGATATGTGGATGGATCACTAGCTGTCTATCTGTCAATCTATTTTTTCTTTTTATTTGACAAAAAACTCTAAATGTTGACAATTCAAATTATTGAAAAGAGGAATTTGTCCTTTCTCCACTGTAGTGAGATTATGGAGTTGGCATATATAATTAGCAGGGAGTTTGGAGGGGGATAAGTAGGGGAGGAGGTTTGCCCCTGCATCAAAAAGGTTTCAATATTTAGAGTTTCCCATATTATGATCTGCTTCCATGTCTATATAACTATAGATAGACAGATAGAGAAGTAGAGATATAGATATTGATAGAGATGATTTAGATATAGATATACAGATGAAGATACAGATATAGATACAGATATAGATATAAATGCATATAGATAGAAGTACATCTGTTTATCTATCTATCTATCTATCTATCTATCTATCTATCTATCTATCTATCTATCTATCTATCATCTATCCATCTATCTATCCATCTATATTCTTGGAGAAAATGCTGAATTTACATGTCAAGCATAATTATTCAGCTAACCTGATGGAAGTCAACTGCAATTTCATTCCTACCTGAAAAGTTGCAGGGAACATGGTTCAAAAATAAGTAATCTTATGACATGAAGCCTGAATTTAGGAATGGCAGTTAGACATCACACATGATTTGTTTCCACCTTTAAAATCTAAACTGATAACAAGGCATTGGTCCTGGCAGTACTTAGAGATGAGACACTTGCAAACCCTTTCTGTTTTTGCCTCACTGTTTATTTAGTCAGAGGATATAAAAGTGGGATTATTTTCATTGATAAGAAAAATGTAGTCCTGGATTCATGAATGCCTGCTTGTTGCACTGATCTTGTCTCACAATGAGGAGCTCTGAGCAAGGAATTTGTTATTCAGGAAACAGCATTAGGGGGGGCATGGCCAAGATGCCAGTCTGAAAGCAGCAGAAATCCATAGCTTTGCTTAGATTTTAATATCCTGACAGGAAATATACTTTAATTTTTAGAAAAATCTAACTGAAGGTATACTAAAAGTTAGATTAACAGAGACTCTTTATTATTTTCTAAAAATTAATACATAGTCAAGATATTTTTTTAATTATTCCTGTGAAGATGTTTTCTACTGGAGATCTCAAGATGAGCAACTCGAAGACCCCACAGCAGGAGAGTGCAGTGAAGAAAGAACTACATCTTATAAAAACAAACATCCAGGAACTGTCACTAAAAACATGAGCAACGTGAAGAACCCACAGCAGGAGAGTGCAGTGAAGAAAGAACTACATCTTATAATAACAAACATCCAAGAACTGTCACTAAAAACATGAGCAACGTGAAGAACCCACACCAGGAGAGTGCAGTGAAGAAAGAACTACATCTTATAATAACAAACATCCAAGAACTGTCACTAAAAACATGAGCAACGTGAAGAACCCACACCAGGAGAGTGCAGTGAAGAAAGAACTACATCTTATAATAACAAACATCCAAGATCTGTCACTAAAAACATGAGCAACTCGAAGACCCCACACCAGGAGAGTGCAGTGAAGAAAGAACTACATCTTATAAAAACAAACATCCAGGAACTGTCACTAAACATGGGCAAATTCAAAAACAAAATGGGTATTATCAAACAGGAATGCAGTAAACAACTGGAACTTCTAAATGGAATAGTAAGAAAACAATCTGAACAGATTCTTACCTTAGAGGAAAAGTAACTGACTTAGATACTAGAGTGACAGAAAATGAACATCACAATGAATTTCTTCTGAAACAAAACACCAGAATGATTATGAAACTGGAAGACCTTGAAAGTAGATCAAGGAGGAATAACATAAAAATATATGGAATTCCTGAGAAAGAAGAGGGTGCTAACATGATTCAATTCCTCATTAAGTAGTTTTCATCGGCACTAAACATGCCTGAATCCCTCTCTTTTGGAATTGAGAGGGCTCATTGGTCCATGGCAAATACAGCTTCATCTCTGAGTTCATCTATCCCCAGGTCTATAATAGTTAGATTTCTTTCCTCACAAGACAAGAACTTAGTGTTGAGATCAGCTTGGAATAATTCAAGATGGGTGAAAAGGTTATTCGTATTGACAGCGACTACACTTCTACAGTCATATCCAGAAGAAAGGAGTGTGCTCCTCTAATTAAATCCTTGACAAAAGCCAGTATTAAAGCACAAATTCTTTTTCCTGCAAGAATAAAAATCACCTTGCCAGAAGGAGTGAAGATCATTTGATTCCCTGCAAGAAGCAGTAGAATTTATTCAAAAGAAGAAAATACTGTAAGACATAGAAGAAATGGAATGGTCATCCCAGTGTTAGAAGAGACAGGCAACACAATCTGGATGGTCTGTGAAGGAAGGAGCAAACAAAACTAAGAAACTAAAGGACAAATGAATAAATTCCTACTAATTTTAAATACTTTGTTTTATGAATCATAATATACTGTATTTGATTCTGGAAAGTCTCTATGCTGTAAGGTAATGTGAATAATTTTTATTATTAACTTTCTCTTTTCCCTTCTATATCTACTTCTTCTAATTGCATATAGTACTAAGTATTTAAATAACATTCTCTCTCTTTCTTGCTCTCTCTTCTTTCTTCCTATTCTTTTTTTGTTACCAATGTTCCTTGTCTCTTTTTTCTCCATTATAAGTACTTTGCACAGTTTTCCCTTTTAAATAAGTATAAATGATGTATGTCTTCTAATTCTGCAGTAATAGTATAAATTGAAATAAATGAAGAAACACCAAACCAACAGGCTAAAATCCAGAAACTTTAATGAGTGTATCCAAAAGAAAGGTAAGCGCTAAAAAATACAAGTCTTTTATACAAAGTGTAACCAATAAAAAAGCCCTTAATTATGATTATGATGTCATCAACAGTTAAAAATCTTAAAAGTACATACTACAGAAAAACACACTCATATATCATGAATAAAAACAATTCTAAAGTGTATGCAAACATATTGCACTTATAGAACTATATATAAAAATTAATCATATTATTTATGTCTAAGTCTGTGCCCTTTCAAGAAAGGTTTTAGTTAGTTTAACAAAGAACCTAAAAGATAGTAATGCCCTAGCAGCACATATCATGAGCCATGGTTCCACACACTCATTTAGGTTCTTTGTATTGCAAGTTTTAGACACTCATTTAAGAGGATGTGATTTTAAAAACCACACTGAGACTATAGAACAGAAGTGGATTTTATTGTTTTATGCATAAAAAACACCTGATTTAAATGTTTTTTTTTTCACTAAAACTGGAAAGACTTGATATATTTTGTAAATGCTTTATAGTCTGATAACTGTCATATTTCTAACTCACTAATCCTATTCAATGTTCCTATACCTAATGTAATACCTAAATCTCAGATTCAGTTACTCTGGTCAATTCTTGCAATTGCCAGAAAAGTTATTACTTTGAACTGCAAAAGTAAACAAGATTTTATATTTAAAGATTTTATTAATTTAGCAAAAATTGTTTGTAAAAAAAAAACTGCAAACCATTTGTTATGGAACTCATAACATTACTCATAAAAAATAGCATGGCAAAAATATATATATATGTGTGTGTATGTGTGTGTGTGTGTATGTGTGTATGTGGCATACCTGGTGTATCAATATTAAAAATCCGTTGGTTCTCCTCCACCTCTAACCCAATATTCAGCACTGCATTATGAGACTCTTCTGAGCTGTCTAGATCCCATACAGTTGACAGGAATTTATACATCTCAGTGAGTGGCAGTTCATTAGAAGGTCAACCCCCAGTAGCCCTTTGCTCCCGTACAATGTTAACATTCACATAAGTGCAAGTCAGCAATACTGCCATATGTTACATAAACCAGTCCACTATTGCTGTACATACACACATATGGGTGTACTTCATTTGCCCTAATTTCCAATTGACTGACACCCATTTGATTGAGACCAAATGACTGAAATTTCATTTGACTGACACTTCATTTGACTGACAAGTATTATTGGCAGTCACCAAAGCACTGTGAGGCAAGTAAATGGAATATGTCCCTTCCCCACCGAAGTGTGACCCTGGAGTTTGAATATATTGTTAGGGGGGTGTGGGGGGCACAGCCCCCACAATGGGTGGTGTGGGGGTGAAGCCCCCTACTTTCATTTGTTTTACTAAGCAATATTAAAGCAAAACCAAACAATATAATATGAAATTAAGTGGGGGGCTGTGCCCCCCACACCCCTACTAACTATATATTCTAACTCCAGGGTCGCACTACAGTGAGGAAGGGGACATATTCCATTTATTTGCCTTACAGTGCTCTGGAGATTGCCAATAATAATTGTTAGTCAAATGAAGTGTTAGTCAAATGAAATTTCAGTCATATGGGTGTCAGTCAACTGGAAGTTAGGGCAAATGAAGTAGACCCACACATATACATTACTTATACATTTCCAGATTTGAACCCCTGCCTATCTGTGTACACACTGTAGATCTGTGTGTTAGCTGTTCATAACACAGGAAACCCCTTTGCTTTTTCATTGCTCTTTTTATTCATGAGGTCATGGCACTGGCCACCCACAGCATCGACATGATTAACCATCTGCCACCAGACATGGTCATGAAAGGATGTGTCTTTGAATGTGGATCAAGGGGTGATTCTCCATGATGATGGAAAGCCAGTACTAATACCTCATTCTCATAATTTGAGAAGGGAGGTTTCTGTGAAGACAACCACTTTTTTTTATTTTGGAACCACATCTCTCTTGTGATAGAAAAAAATATTTTGTATCAGACAAAACAACACATGGGGGTGGTTACAGGCTGATATACTTATGGGTAGTTAATATGGTGCCCATGAAATACAAGTAAAGGATAAATACAATAACAAAACTGCTGTTTGTTGATTTAAAAAAAAAAACAGCTTTGTTAGATTAGACAGCAGTCATTACAAATAAGTTGTCAACATATAACTATGAAACAGTAGTTTGAAAGAAGATTACATAGCTTGAAAGATTTCAGACAATTATTCTAAGTATCATAAATTAACAGTTGTTGTCAGCAAGTGTGTCTGTCAGCACTTGGGAAATGTGGCAGTCTTCCTGACCACAATGGAAGTTCCATAGTCCCAGGTCATGTTTATATGGTGTAGATTAACCTCCCTCAATATGTTAAATGTGCTCATTAGATATCAACTTATTAACATTCCTGATTTACTCAATCAGCTCGACATGCTAGGCAGGTAAAATGGTGTTAGTCATACATATGATGTTCACACACCTAAGCAGTAAAAGACTGAGTATAAAGAGTTTTGAGTGGGTAATGACTTGCAAGTGTGATTCGTTATCAGTTCTGGTCATCAAATTACTTTCTTTTCATCCTTGCTAATGAGAAGTACACTTATAGGGGGCATGTCAGAGATAAAAGCCTTGCTGAAAATGTTTAAATTATATTTCCTGAGTTATGAAAGAACTTTGATGCACACTGACATTTTGTAAAAGGATTAGGTTTCTGTGATGCCAAAGTGGCTGCAATTGGTAGCATATATACAGCTTAGAAAAAGGTTCATACTCACAACAAAATGGAATACATTCATTGCACAAAAGTTATAAAATGAAGTGATGTACAAAAACTGAAATCAGAAACTGCTTTCTTGCAGACAGTTGTTTGTAACCTTTGATGCTTTACCATCTAAACATCTGCAATGATCACACTCATACAATTGTAGCATGACATAAAAAATGACAATAGTGTGATGATACGGACAAAGTCCAGTCTAGTTATAAAGTTCAGAAGTACAATACTCAGCACATGTACTTGACTTTCTCTACTTTTGCATGTAAATGTTCAGCTGGCAAAACATGTCCATCATGTCAGTATCACATTGCAGTGCCATAAGTGCAATGTTCATCTTCTGAAAGTGTTGTCTACATGAAAGTAGAGATCAATACTGAAAGCATTTTACTGATATAAACCCACAAAGGTGAGAAATCATCAGACTGTTCTATGAATACATTTTATTTTTGTTTCATGCTTTCTGTGATGGTTGGCATTCCCTGTCTGTGCCCATCAGCAATGCCTTCAATGAGTGACAGTTCACTTCCTATGGCAGGAACTGACAATGTCATTTTGCATGCACAAAGACTTAGCCATAAGCCACACAACTGAGACTGGTGTTAGTGCACTTTACTCAGCAGTCTGGATATTACTGAATGCAGAAGATATTTATGTCATGTAATTGCTTCAATGGTTCAGCATGTTAATGAAGTATGTTCTGACTAACAGCACAAGTGATACGTGGTTTGAATCCATGCTAAGGATACTTTATCATTATGTGGAGTATACATGTGTGATGTTGTAAATGTTAATGCTGCAATATAATAGTGTACTATGCATGCTAAACATGAGAATGTGACCTTTGTCACCTACATTGCTCATAACACCAATTATAGTAAAAACACTCTTCTGTGTGCTTTCTGTGAAATAAATAGTACAAGTTTGGGTTGAGGGCTGGCATAATGGTTAAGGTGTTTACCATAAAGACAAAATATACAGAGTTTGAATCTCATTAAGGGGAAATTAGCTAGCACAAGAGCAGCTAGCTTATGAGCGTCTAATACTATAAGGTACTAAAATTAGCAAGGCAATGAATTTGGTAAATATGAAAGCACAGCAACCCAGCTTTTGAAACACGTTGGAACACTGGTTCAGTGGCATGTCCTTATATGGATTCCAAGTGTACATTGTACTGATATTAGCTGTGGAAAACATCAAATCCTGTACACTTTGTATGGCCCTTTTCCCAATATTTGTTATCCCATAAATGCATAATGCTGTCACTGAAGTCAACAGCTCATCACACATAAGTTGTGCAATTGCATTGTGACTTATTCTTTGCATGACAGTTGATATGATGCACTCTCAACATTAAGGAATGACTGGAGAGAACTGGCAATATGTGTCATATGGCAAAAACTCAGAAAATAATTTTACATTTGCAATGACATTGTCAAGATTTGCACAAACAATCATGGCTTGGCCATATGTCAATTAGCTTCTTTATTTGGCAAAATGTCCAAAGAAAAACATATTTGTCCAAAAATAATCATTACTCCAATAAGAGAAGACTGTATAAGGCAACAGATACAGGGTTGTCAAAGACAAGCATATATCCACTCGTACAGATTTGTAGTCCACAAATTGCAGCCTTGTGTTGACAGGTAATGCATAGAGTTTAGAAGTTCATAGTTCTTTTTGCAATTGGTTTGATTCCAAGGTGGTGTCACTCACAGTTATTAACTTTTTAGGTGTCAGCAAAGCAAAGTGTAGTATTTAAACTAAATTTGTACAAGTACAACAATTAATAATAAGAACATCATGGAGTTTTTCATGTCACATGTGTTTGTGACTATGTTTACTTTATGAATGCTGTAGATCAATGTGTCTGTATGTACCTTTAAGAAACTATCCAAAGGCTTGCACAAATGTATAAACACTGAGCATGTGCAAGCCTGACTGCCATTTTGTAGTTAGCTGTTGAGATGTAAGCATGTATGTATGTAAGGTCTGTCTGTTAACTAGTTTATTTATATTTTATGATACTTCTATCCATCCTGATGCGTTTCTATGTATTAAAGCATGTATTAAATGAAATACCCCACCTGCTTGTCATCTATGTTAGAAAAGGACAAGCAACATGGTGTCAGAAAATGTCTAAAGGATATGGTACCAGAAATGGCATGTCTACAGGACACGGGGCCAGAAGTGACATGTCTAAAGCGGCAGCATGGCTAAAACAATTTAAGGCACTTGCTTAGGACTGGTAGAATATAAACGAGTTAATCGTCCTTAATGTAAGTGTACTTCGCAAAACAGGTCAGGAATGAATTTTAGATATGAACACTTGGTCAGCATGATTTCTTATTTGCAAAATATCAAACGAGGCCTACAGAACATTCTAAATGATATTCTCGTAAACCGATATGTGCAATATTGATAAAAATATTCAAATTACTACAGAAAATATTTGAAATAAAGTGTGAATTTTATAAAATGAATAAAATAAGAGGGAACAACTACATTTTTCAGTATATGCTTAGTGAATCCATATTTTTTGTGTTAGTCAAAAAGATCCAAGTTATCAGAAGTGTGTACAATGTTTGCATGTTTGTGCAGTATTACTGTAAAGTTATTTCACAAAATATAGCCATTATAGAGCATATTTCACAAAGTACAGTATTTTGAAGAGTTTATTGTGCAATTGAATGTTATTACAAACTCATAGAACAGTTTGTTCGTACATAAATATAAGGCCATATTTTCAGTGTGTTTGGCATATTTTGTGGGCATGGCAGACAAATTTTGAAAACCTAGTGCATTTGTGTTTGACCAAGAGTATGACATTTTCATACAGGCTGCATTTTCTGATAAAGATAACCATATAAATACATTTATTTTACTTAATTTAACTGGGTTAAAATCCATAGAAAGGGAGCATTCATTTGTGCATGCACCTGCTGTCTACAGGAGAGGGGAAACTGTCATATTGTTATACCGGCTGAGTCAAGGGAGGACCCAGCGTGCTTAAAATGTAAATTTAGAGAAATATGTAACCCCCAGACACATGTTACTATGGAAAGGCACTTATTTTACACAAGGGCTCAAAACCCAGGTGAAACATTTGCAGCATATATAACTGACCTGAGAAACAAGGCTAAAATGTGCAGATTTGGTGATTTAAGGGACGAGTTGAGAAAAGACAGACTTATGTGTGGTATAAAAGATGATGCAGTGAGAAAGATTTTACTTTGTGACAGTGATTTAACTTTGAATAAGGCCATTGAGATTTGTCAGATATATGAGCTCACATAAAAGCACACAAATATTTATTTACTAGGCCATGCCTATGACCAGACCCTTAAAAGCAAACAGCCATTCTCAGGATGCCAGTTCCAGACAGTGTTCAAGCCCTGCAACATTTTCTTGGCATTGTTAACTATCTAGGCAAGTTCATTCCAGACTTGAGTCAACTTTCAGCACTGCTTACAGAGCTGACATGTAAAGATGTATGCTGGTCTTGGTTGGAGCAATACCGAAGAGCATTTTATGTCCTGAAACAGAGAATTGCTAGTCCACCAACTCTCAGATACTATGATGTTCACAAACCAGTTACAGTTTCCTGTTATGCTTTGCAATTTGATATTGGTGCAGTCATTCAACAAGAGGTTCAACCTGTTGCCTATGTATTGAGAACTCCTACCCAAACTGAAATACAGTATGCCCAGATTGAGAAAGAGCTTTTGGCAATTGTGTCTGCATGTTCAAAGTTCCATGATTATGTTTATGGTAGACCTATCCAGATCGAAACAGACCACCAACCTCTAGTGACTATCTTTAGAAAACCTATGCTTTCAGCTGCAGCCAGATTGCAGCATATGATGCTGAGATTGCAAAAGTATAATTTCAATCTTGTCTACTAGAAAGGCAAACTTCTTTATCTTGCTGATAAATTATCCAGATTGGCCAGAAACACCACAGAACAGTATGACAATGAGAATCTTGATTTTAAAGTCATGGAAGTGAGAAATATTTTTGCCCACATGTCTTGAGCTGAGAGATTACACAGCCACAGATCCAGTTTTACAGACACTTAACCACTTTCTCAATCAAGGATGGCCATCAAAGCAATCTAGTTTACCTCTAGAAGTGCAAACTTATTTTCCATACAGAGATGAGATTTTTTTCTGACAGAGGTATCATTATGAAAAGTCTAAAAGTAATTGATCCAAAGTCCTTGCAATCAGAGTACATTGTTATCTTTCATCTTGGTCACCCTTGAACCAATTCTACCAAAAGAAAGGTGAGAGAGCTAGTATTTTGGCCTTCTATGTCACTCGACATTGAGGGAGCACTTTCATCTTGTTCCATGTGTAATAGTACTAAGCCACATCAACAGAAAGAACCACTTCAGCTAAACCAGATTCCAGAACTACCTTGCTTGACAGTAGCCACTGCCATCTTCAAGTGGAATGGTCAACATTATTTGGTGTTATTAGACTCTTACTCCAATTTGTTCAAGATTGACTTGCTTCCTAACCTAGCATCCAGTACTGTCATTATTAAGATGAAGCGTCATTTTGCAGTACATGGTAGTCCACACAAAGTTATTTCTGACAATGGCACATAGTTCACAAACCAGCAGTTCAAGAAATTTGCTGAAGAATGGGACTTTACTCATGTCACAAGTGGCCCTGAGTACCCGCAGTCAAATGGTTTGGCAGAACATGCAGTTCAAAGTGCGAACCAGTTACTAGAGAAGTCAAAACAAGATAATAATGATGTTTTCCTGAACCTCTTGAATCTCAGAAATGTTCCTCGTGACAAACATCTTGGTTCACCTGTGCAAAGACTTCTGTCGAGACAAATCAGAACCACATTACTAATCAGTAGTCAACTGTTGGTTCCATGTGTCAAGAATAACAGGTCAGTGAAAACCAATCTATTGAAAAAGCGCTTAACCCAGAAGTCCTACTATGATAAAACCAGCAAACCACTCAGTCCATTACAAGAAGGAGAAGTGGTAAGGATGCAAATGTCCAGTGGTTATGATTGGATTGGTGTCATAAAGAGTACTTGCCAATAGCCAAGGTCATACATTGTGGAATCACAAGGAGCAGACTTTTGGTGGAATCAGAAGCATTTAATACTGGTGTCCAAGCCTATATCAGAGCACATAGCCTGTTAGAAAGACTCTTTATCTCAGAGTGAGTTGTCCAGTGTTCCAATTCCAGAGGAAGTTCCAGAAGACATTCCCGTTCCTGTGATGAATCCAGAAGTTCCTGATATGAGTTGTTCACCGAAGACTGTCCTTGTTGCTAAATTTAGTCCAGATACGGTCGCATCTCTAAACACTGTAACAGATACAAAGCAACTTGGACATGAACATTGTGTTTTGTTTCTAATGTTTATAGTAATGCATGTCTAACTCTTATGTTGTTTTTACAAAGGGCAATCTTTTTAAGAGGGGGCATGTAGATCAATGTGTGTGTATGTACCATTAAAAAGCTATCCAAGGGCTTGCACAAGTGCATAAATACTGAGCATGTGTGAGCCTGACTGCCATTTTGTAGATAGCTGTTGAGATGTAAGCATGTATGTATGTACTGCCTGTCTGTTAACCAGCTTGTTTATATTTTATGATGCTGCTGTCCATCCTAATGTGTTTCTATGCATTAAAGCATCTAAACAAAATATGCCACCTGCTTTTCATCTATGTTAGTGACAAATGCTATCAAGCATCCCACAGTACATACCCAGAGGTGGTAATATAGTAGTTGAGATGTAATTGTGTTAGCAACACTAACCTGCATTTGCTGGAGTCACTGTGGAGCATTGCTATATATGCTGATCAGAATCAGCACACATGGCTAAGTCTTACTGCCATGTTTCTCACCTAAATTGGACATTGAAGACTTAAGGTATGCATTAATTTTTAGCCCATTTCTGTGTTATCTGTCAAGTAAATGTGATTCTCAAATTGTGTACAGGCTTATACATGCACGATATGATTTGGGCACAAATTATCTGCAATTTCTCAAGAGATCATTGGTATATAATGATAGGTGATGGTGCAGGTAGTGCACTTTTAAGAGCATGGAGATTGTGTAAGGAGTCCACAGTTTACAGCCAAAGTCTTCTGCAGAGTGACTATACTGGTTTCCAGTACAAGGCGGTGGCTCAGAATAGTATAGGCAAGGCTGTCACCAGTGTAACTGGCAACTCTCACAAGGGTATCCAATGCTGAGCATAACAAGGCAAAAGCAGGACCGCGTTTGCTGTTAGTAGGAATATTTTTAGGCCCACAGCCCTCCTCTTTTGTGTAAGTATAATGGCCTATAACCAGGTAATACAATGCTATGAGTTGGTAACACAAATAGGTGTTCATTATTTTTACTCTATTATGTGTAGCTTCTGCAGATATTGAAGGAAACTGAGGAGGTGTATTAGGAAAGAGACTATAATGCCTCCGAGAGGCACAGGGTATGTATGGGTTCAGCTATGACTATTTGCCATTTCATAACAGCACTGATTGTAAAAATGGGTTACCAACTCCCTGGACATCAGCACATGAATGTTTGACTGAGCAATACATGAGTATGCATGTTCTACATATGCAAATTGAACAAACCTGGATGAATAGCTCTTGCAACATTGCATTATTCAATGATTCAGAAAACATAAATGTCTGTGGATTCAATTTCAAGCAGCAGCAATTGGTCTGTATTACTTAATATCTATTATCCTACAATCAATGACTTAGAATAACATTTTCCTGAGTTCCCATGGCATTTCATGATGTGTAATGCATAAACCAACTTTCCTCTAGTCACAAGTTTTGCATAATGTGTATAATATTGAGGAAATTGAGCTTTACTGTAACAGAAATGTATGGACTCATTCATATCTGGATGTGACAAATTTAAATAGTTATGTGGAAATATGCATTGACTTGGATATATTACAATTACATGACATTAATGATATTTTTCTCTGTTGCTCCTCCCCACACCCTCTAATTATATGACTTTAGACTATCACTCCTGCTGCAACATGGCAACCAGGACAGGGAGCTACACTGGCCACAGCAGCTCAGACCATCATCCTTACACAGGTGATTGCACTGGGCCCACAACAGGCAGTGCAGGCTCCAAGCACTTCTAGATCACAACCTGGAGGTGTTGCCTTCACAACCCCTGCACTACTTGTACTATCTGCATTAGGTGGCACTGCCACAGGGGTTTGTGAACTGGTACCCACAGGGAGTAGAGACAATAGAGGTGGAGACTATGGCTCCCAACAAGAGCTGACAGGCTGGTAGAGGAAATCATGGAGTCAGTCTCAGTACCTGCATTGACCAGATGGAAAAAATCCTGGAGCAAATAGATAAATTGCTGCCCCATCCACACCACCCCCGGTATCTGGGACAGAAGACACTGATGACAGTTAAGATGGTGAGGAGTAGATTCTCACTGTATTTATGCTGGACAGGGATACACCTCTAAAGTCCCAATATCTGTCCCCAGTCCTGGGGCACCTATCTGAAAAAACTACAGAACATGCATGGCACTCCACTTCATATATGTGTGTGTGTGTGCATTAAATATTTGATTTAGTTCTATTGGTCACATAACAAGATTAAGTTGTGATCACACATCTTTTATTATATGATTATCCAGTTTTGGCAAATTATGTGTAGAAATACTGTGGTAACTTGTGAAGAAGTAGGTAACTATGTTGTGCTCTGATGTCTGACCATCATCTTGTGCATTCCTTAATAACCTACCCTCTGCTTGATCCCCATTTAATCACTGTCCTATCAACCCAATTTCACATTTTTAATCTTGTCAAAAATAGAGTCACACTACACATTTTGCCAGAAATGTCCCATAATCCAAACTGACTATTTCTGACCTCAGGTATATTGGCAACAGGCAGCACCACTGCCCATTCTTCAGTAGCAGTATTTGCTGTTTCATGTCCAATGGCAAAAACTGATGTATTTGTGTCTTTGGCTGCATTCATATGGTGCGTCTTGTACTACTGTGCGTAGACCTGCCACACAACAAAAAACAATACCGATATCACTGTGTGGAAACAGTTATTATTAGCTTCCCTATTATATCAATGAATGTTTAGCTTGTCGAAATGCAAAACATTGACAGCTAAACTCCAAAACTGCAAACAGTCACCTAAGCAAATTTTTTCCCAGGGAAAAATTTGCTTAGCCAACAGACACCAGAAAAACCTTTAAACCCTAATTAAGTTCCCCCCACAAACCCTAACTAAATATACTAATTCCAAGATCACTCTACATCGGTGAAAAGGGCAAATTCTTGATAATGGCCAAGCAATTTTTTTTTCCTGAGAAAAAAAAAAAATTTGCTTAGGTGGCCATTTGCAGTTTTGACGTTTCAGAGTTTAGCTGTCGATGTTTAGCATTTCGACAAGCTAAACTTTCATTGATTTAATAGGGAACCTATTATTATGTATATAACAGGCTCCAGAGTTTTATGTACAGCAGATGGGATGTTTCATTTATCAGTACTGTTGTGAAATCTGATCCACCCATAGAGTCTTGCTTCATGCATTTTGTTGTAGTCACTTCAACTGCGTGATTTTTGTGAGCTGAAATATGACCTCCTCTGTGGTGTGCTCAGATAATGTTCAAGTCAAAGAATATTTTGTAAGATTGACAGGTGTTTGAATTCACCATTATGTACAACACTTGTTAAAGTTTTCTTTATCCCATGTTACTTTGCAAAATAGTATGTTATCCCCCCCACTATCCTGCTTATTCCTTAATTACTCTACCAGTATCATACCCTCTGCTTGCTCACTGTTTTGAACATTGTACTGTAAACTGCATTAAACAGTATTATCCTGTCAAACATTAGATTCCCACATGACACACAATGAGATTAGAAACAGAAATATCAATGTCTTTACTCATATTAGCCTGACACTTGGCATCAAACAAAGCCCATTGCTACTTCTCATTCTAAGGTAAAAAAATAAAAAAAAAAAAAAATGTGAATAAATAATAATATACATGGAGTGATTCTCTGCCATTGGTTATCAAAGTGAGCTTGCCAACAGTGCACTTCAGTCAGTGATTATGACAAACTTAAATTACTGTCAGTGGCCTCTATTACTTGTATTTAATTTATTAGATTATTGCATTCAAAATATGAGGAGTCCATTTCGATGCAGTCTGTCTACTTTTGTAAGTAAATGAGAGTGGAAGTTTGTCAAATTACACTTTCAAGTGTGTTCCAGTGTACTGGTAGAATTGCAAATATAATTGCAGAGTAGTATTAATTAAAGCATTGTGTATATGTTTTGCACATATGCCCTGTAATTACCTTGCACTCTGTACACACATCACAGAGACTTGTCAATGATCCACTTATAAACAAAAGACTTGAATACAACGATGGTTGACAACTGTCGCTGTCACCTATAGCATAACTGTTTAACATGCCTTAGTGTGACACACATATATATCATTCCCTAAAACTGCAATTAATGTGAGTTCTGTGATGTATGACTTATTGCTACAGTATGTTGAGTTATTATCAAAATATTGATGTCATATTTCTGATAGACCACATTTCCCATTTCCCCAAACATATCACATAAGCTACTGGTATGTGCAATCTGATATTTGTTATAAGTCTTCTATCATGTCAGCAGTTCTCTAGCATGTGGACTTAAGCAAGTGGTTGTATCCATCAATGTGTAACTTGTATGAGTGTGTCAGTAAATGCTAATAAGCAGGGTTGGCTCATTGAACAGATCTGAGAATACACTTCCACTTAGTGGTAACATTTACAAAGGGACAGGATGCTCTGGTTCTTGTGCTCCATTTTAGGTCAAACATATGCCTTGAAACACAATAATGAAGTCCTCCCTTCAAATGTGTGCTGTCTGACACTTGTAATAAGGCTTCCTCTATGGTATTTTCTATAGAATGTTGACTTACATAGGCAGGGGTCCAAATGCAGCAATCTGCAACATACATGAGTGTGTCTGGCTATAGTGGCAGGTATGGCTATCTTATCCAGCAGATCTGATGTGTACACTTCCACTTAATGGTAACATTTATACTGCGCCAAGGATTCTACAACTTTTGTACTCTCTTTTAGGTCAAACATATGCTTTGCAACACAATGCTGAGGCCATCCTTTCAAATGTATGCTGCCTGACACTAGTAATAAGATTTCTATGGTGTCGGTGGTTAATACTTATTTCTATAAGATGTGGACTTAGATGATACAGCAATGTGTTATAGTATGAGTGTGCCTGGCTATAGACACAAGTATGATTGTCTTATCCAGTAGTCATGGATTTGGGGACACAGACAGTAATGCAATCTTTGACCATCTTGTATCGACAGTAGTGAGGAAATCATTATATGCTGTGCAGTTTACAAAGATCTGGCATCTGGCTCCAAGGAAGTTATTGTTTCACTGCATTTGGGATGCATTAGACCTGTAAGTGAGTACAATGCTCCCATTTGTAAGTACCTAACCAGGCATATCCAACAACTGGAATTTCAACAAAGGTTCCTCACTAAAATACAGGGTGTAAGTAGCATGACCTATGCAGACCACCTGAAGGCCCTAGCCCTGCATTCTGTCTCCTATACACTGTTGAGGGAGATCTATGCCTGGTATACAGGTCAGTGTCAGACCTCAACCTATTAGACCTCTTGTATATCCACAATACAAACAATGCCAGAATTACCTGTTCTAAAGACTTAAACCTTGCCTGTGAAATAAATAGAACCCAGTGGAGACACAGGTATGTATCCCAGAGATTACCCCTTTTCTGGAACAAGCTCCTGAGTTCCTCCCTAACCTCATTCAAGAGTAACTTGGACAATTGTTGGGAAACAGGAAATTCATCACTGGTTTGGCACCAATGTCTCTAATGGACACTGGCAGCATGTAAATGGTTCATCTCCCAGGCCCCTGCTTGTAAATGCTTCATCTTCCAAATCACTGTTTAAATTTATCAAGGGTAGTAGAACTTGTCAGAGACTTGGGATGCATGGCTAGGCTTAAAAAGGTCCCTGAGGTCATTAGCCTAGTAAATACCTATGAATCTATCCAACAACTCTGATGTGTACACTTCCACTTAGTAGTAGCATTTACACTGGGACAGGGAATCTCCAAATTTTATACTCCCTTTTAGGTAAAACATATGTCTTACAACATATATGAGCTATCTGACACTTTAATAAGAGTCTGCTTGTATTGTGAGCAGTTAATACATGGTTCTATAGAGTGTGGACTTAGATAGGCAGAAGTTCAAATCCAGAAATGTCTAACCACTGTGGCTGTATAACAGCATGATGACAGATAGGAATGGCTTAATCAATGATTATGATGTAGATAATTTGACCTAAGGGTAACACTTGCATGGCTATGGGATTTTGATCCTAGCAGCTCCCTTTTAGTTGAACCATATGTATTTAAACACAATGCATGCTGAAGTAATCTATTCAAGTTTGTGTTTTCTGATATATCTACTACTACATCTGTGATATCTCTCCTCTGGGCCAGTGATCAAAGAGCCTCAATCTACACCACTAATACTGGTGGGGAACATTCACTGTGAGAAAAATAGACACATACAGCATTTTCAGATGCAGCTCTCTCCATCAAGTACAATTTCCATTAAGAGCACACAGGGAATGCACACTCCAGTCCTGGGGCTGGGCATTCTCTCCAGTCCTCAAGTAAGACTCCCCACTGATCACTATAGAGCTGAGTCCTTAGTCCTCCACCACCCTCTCTGAAAAATCAGTTCTCTCAGTGTCCCTGTTCAAAATAGCTGTCACACACACTCTCATTGAGACTTGACTTTCACACACACAAACTCACTTGGGAAAGGCTGGCACACCTTACACAGTCTGACACCTCCACCCAGACTATAAGGTAGATTCACTGCCAGCAGAACACATAAAGCCAGCTACTTTAAGGCTCTTACCAGGGTACCTAATTACACTTAGTAAGATTAATGCTTATACAAATGGTACTGTTTAACCAAGCAGCAATACTTTGAGGAATGTAGAGCCACAGTGCCACTAAATAAATGTAAGTACTCTCAAAGGTTAAATGTCTTCTAAAAGACCAGCCACAATGAAAGGTTTAGATATATGTAAAAATAAATAATAAAAAACATAAAATACTGAATATTTATTTACAATAAGCACAAGAGTTTCAATCACATGAAATATAAAAAAGAAACAACATGGATGGAAAGACTCAGACAGATACAGAAAATCAACATTTAACTAATCTCACTATATTTTTTAACTGACTGAAAAATTATTTTTTCCTAATTACTTACTAAAGAAAGACAAAATGAAAGTGGATGAGTGTCTTGTCAGGTGCAAAAACAGTGCACTGCTGATATCTCTCACTAGTATTCAAATACAATTTCAGTGCTGGCTACAGACTGACATCACATCTTGTCCCCTGATGCTATGGTTCCTGCACTACCCTCTCACTAGATCTGAGCCAGGATCCGGCACAGATGTGTTACAATAAACACAGAACTTTAGCTAAGGTTTATTACAGCATCCGGAAACTGGAAAACAATTCCAGCACTTCCACCCTTCCTGTAGAACTCCATGGTAGAAATGAGTTCACCAGTAATGACAATAGAGCCGGATATCAGCCTAGGCTTTTCACAGATGCTGCATCTTTGGCTGAATTCAGACCTGTGAGGTAAAATGTTTATGGCCTAAACCAAGTAATTTAATTTTAGGCTATATTTCTTAAGGTTATCTGAGCTGAGTTTAACCCCTTCAGTTCTAGTATCATCTGTTAAAATATAAACATTTAATCAGTTACAGCAATACAGTCTGACATGCATGTATAGTTCTTTTCTTTCCAGCAGGACCCACTGTTGATGTATTTTTACACAAACAACTTTACAAATACATTTTTAACACAAGCATCTGTACAAACAAAACTGCAGCTAGTTATGCTGACATATGTTATGCATGCACTCCCCTTCTCCTCCCTGGCATAGTTGGCACTACCTCACATCATCACAACATTTTCCACAGCATCAGTGATTAATACATAACTCATACAGTGTGCACCTAGATAGGTAGAGGTTCTAATCTAGTAATGTATAAGTAGTGTATGTATGTAAGAAAATACTGAAAGAGAAGACTGGCTTAGCCAACAGATGGTGATATCAGTAACTCACAGTCATGTGAACACTGACATGGCTAAAAGACTTTGAGCCCACAGACTATATTTTTGTGGGAGCCATAACCATTCAAACACACTGCTGATGTAATCCCTTCAAGTGTGTGCTTTATGAGACATCTGATACGATTTATTTTTTGGTATCAGCAGTTAATACACAGTTCTATGGAATATGTACTCAGGCTGCTGTTCAAGTCTGACCAAAATATACAATTGGCTTCTTGAAGAAAAATTATGTTTCCAGTTTGACATAGTGGAACATTTTATGATTGAAGAGAGAAAGGCAAAGTTTTATACTCCATTTAATAGAAGCCATATGCTTTTAAACACAACATTCAGGTTATCCCTTCAAGTGTGTGATATCTAACAACTGTGATATGATTTCTTGTGTGAATTCATCAGTTAGTGTGCAGAACAAAAGGATCATGACAAACATTGCATATGTTCAAATCCAGTAATGTGAGCCTTTTATTATTTTGTTCACAATATAGTGGCAACTGGAAGGAATGGCTTATTCAATACATCTCGATTGATGTCATGCTACATAGTGATGAGAAAGTGTCATAGGACCTGCGTTATAATATTTGTTGTTTGGATGGGTGGGTGATGTCCGTCCAATCATTGCTGAACTTCCTAATTAGCATGCCCAGTAGAATGATGTATGCATTGCATTTTTCATTGTGAGCCATTTAGTACAAAGCAGCATAACTAATGAATGGTAGGGAATAGTTATTGTCATCACTGATTTGTGGCAAAACTGCTAAGAATTTACATCCAGTAACATTTCTCTGCTGACTGCAGCACAATGAAGGTTGATGACAAAGTGCAGCGGACACTAACAGTGTTATAAGCCATTTTACAACTGTTTTATGCAAACTCTAGTAGTTTCCACAATTCACTAACAACCTGATGGTGATATTGCAAATGTCTGAAGTCTATGTTGCGCATTCTGATCCACGTATTAGGGTTGTTTGCATAATGCTCAATTTAGTATACATTTTTCAACAAGGTATTAAAATCCTTTAGAAGTATATGTGCGACAGCAGCAGCAGGTAATGCACATGTCATATGATGCTTAAATAGGCAAACATGCTTTCCACTCCAGTCACATAATACTTTGTCACAGTACATGCAGTAGTTATCTTTACACAGTAATGAAATAGGGCACACTTGTGTCTTGACTACTTCTCATAGGATGTGACTCTCATGAGTGGTCTTGCTCTCACACTTTTATTCATATTCACACACACACACACACATACACACACACACACACACACACACACACACACACACACACACACACACACACACACACACACACACAGTTGTTAATGGACTGCCTCCATACATCTGGCAAGAATTCCATTTTAGTAAAGGTTCCCTGACATGTTTCTCATATTTAGTGCAAATGCATCTCTGTCTTATAATTTACAAATCTGGAACATTTTAGTGCAGCATAATTATTTTCTCTTCAAAGTGAGAGTTCTGTCTCTGTGGCATAGCCTCATGGATTGCATTGCATAATGATTTGAATGTGTTCTTTGCCTCACTTCCTACTCTTCAAAACATGCTTCTTGCTGCCACAATGCTTACTGTAACCATTTTCAGTACTTCTGTGAGCAGAGTGTGCAGATTTTCCTTTTTTTTCATTTTGTCCACACATGTATGCACTTGCTTTCACAGTATTCCTGCACTAGTAGTTTGATAAATATGCCCATGTGAATTTCTAAACTTTTGTTACTTGCACATCTTTTCAAACAACATATTTTCCTTCTGGACATTTACTGACTGTTTTATCTTTCTCATGAACATGAATGACAAATGCTAGTAATGTTCCATATGTCCATTAATGGACTCAGAGTAGTATCAACCTGCTTGCTCAAGTATTGTTAGGCTTTCTATTGATTTTATGTATTCCTAACTCAGCTATGTGTTGATATGCCATTTGCATGCATCCACTTCTAGATCTGAGTCTTGTGTACACTCATTTATTTACATTCAATACAGAAGCCATGTCTTATCTCCAAGTGTCCATGAACCTGTGTTCTGGGCACCAGTTGTGGCTGCTCATCAGATAGTGTGCCTTGGCTTTTTGCAGATTTGATTAGCAATGCTGCAAACTGTGCACAGACATCTGACTGGGTTAGCTCCAGCATGACATGTACACAGTATTAATATACCCCCTGGGCATTCCTTCTCTGCAGAATTTTAAATGCATATGTTTTGTGCCAAGTATTCTACCAGCAATATTCTACATTTTGAAAGCTATATATGTAACCAGAGCTAAACATTAAAAAAATTGTGAAGTTTATGCAAATACAGGTTTTATTGTCATTTTATTGAGCTGCACAGATTTCAAAAATGGTATATTTTTAAACTTTGTATATGTACCTCAACAGCCATAATCTCCTTTCTTCATACTTATTTTAGAGCTTATAGTTTTGTCAAATGCTGAATTTCCAATTCCCAAAACTAAACAACTTTCATTCCATTCTGTGCTTTGACAGTAATGTGAAGAGACTATCATTGTGGCTACATCTGATTATCTTTTTCCTGCAGTGGAATAAATTCTATGTTTTGCACATAACTGCGTGACTCTGTGTGTGTGCGCGCGTGCGTGTGTGTGTGTGTGTGTGTGTGTGTGTGTGTGTGTGTGTGTGTGTGTGTGTGTGCGTGTGTGTGTGTGCGTGCATGTGTGTGCGTGTGTGTGCGTGTGTGTGTGTTTTGCTGGACTCACGATGTTACAGAGTTAGTTTAAGAAGGCTACATGCCTCAGGGTTTTTGCCTTTTTTCCTCAGCTGTGTAAACAACTTTATTTTAATAAGAAGCATGGACAAGGCATAAACATGGTAAGGACAGAAGATTTGCCCCTGAAAAAACTCTGTTTTTCTTTCTTTTTTTTAAATACGTGCACAAATTCTTTTGTGTTTTCATTGTAGATATTGCTGATTCATTATTACTGTATCCAATTGTATTCTTTTCTTTGCTCCATCAAAGATTCATTTAGCTGTTGACTACATTTACTGTCAACCCCTCTCCTCATCCCAACAGTATTCTGATTGTATTATTTCTTTCCTCTATGAATTCTCTCATACACATTTTTAGTGTGATATTCAGTAGAGTAACAATCATCTATGACTTACTACGATTCATCCTTTCTATTTTCTCTATCCATTTGGCTGCCAGCCAGATTCATACACATCCTATTTGTCACTTCATCTGTCACATTATTGATCCAGCTTTTCTTTTATTCACTGTTCAAAGAATCAGTCATTTCATTTCCTCAGGCACATCTTCCCCTCTTCTAAAATCTCAGTATTGCCTTTGAGACTTCCTTCACATTGCTGGTTTCACACACTCCATGCCTTACAATCTCTAGGGTTTGATATCAACTGAGTAATGGGTGTATATGTCTTCATAAACCTTACCTGAAAAGTTAGAAGCATAGATTTTTAATAAAAAATCAATGTGTCTCCTTGTCTGCACTTTTCCCTACCACTACAGTTTCACATCCTACTTAAAAATAGCAGCTGTCCTACTCCTGATAAGGACTGGTCTATTTCTTTATAATTAATTCTTGAATTGTGGTGTGCCTTTGTCTCCTCAGTCTTTTCACCTCCTTAATGAATCCCTTGTAAAAATCCACAATCATTCCTGAAAACAAATATTGTATCTCCTAGCGACCTCAGTGTTGTATATTTAATTTGTGGAGCTTGCTCTCATTCCCCAAGTACAACAGCAGCAGCAATAGCATGCTCACTTACTAAGGTACAGCAGCAACAGCATACTCACATTTTAGAAACACAACAGCAGCAGCAACATACTTGTATTCCCAAATTACAGGAGCAGCAGAACCTGCATACTCCAATTCCCAAAGTATAGCAGCAACAGCAGCATACTCCTATTCCCAAATTACAGCAGTAGCAGCTTGCTCCCATTCTCCAAGTACAGCAGCAGAAGCATACTCCTATTCCCAAATTACAGCAGTAGCAGCTTGCTCCCATTCCCTAAGTACAGCAGCAGAAGCATACTCCTATTCCCAAATTACAGCAGTAGCAGCTTGCTCCCATTCTCCAAGTACAGCAGCAGAAGCATACTCCTATTCCCAAATTACAGCAGTAGCAGCTTGCTCCCATTCCCTAAGTACAGCAGCAGATGCATACTCCCATTTCAGAAGTACAGCAGCTGCAGGATACTCCCATTCCAAAAATAAAACAGCATCTGCATACTCCCATTCCCAAAGTGCACTAGTAGTATAATCCCATTCCTGAAGTACAACAGAAGTAGCAGCAACATACTCCCATTCCCAAGGTACAGCAGGAACAGCATACTCTCATTCCTGAAGTGTAGCAATAGCAGCATCCATATTTAGATGACTGGAGGCTGACAACATGTTTGTTAATGAGGGAGCCGTGGACTCCTAGTACATTTAAGTCCTACTGTGGCATCTGTAAGCAGTTTAGAAACATTACACTGTGATACCTTTAGCCGTTTTTAGTGCTACCTTCATGTCCCATGTTTTAATTCACCTTAGCAATCACTGGCTGCTCAAGAGGAACCCAGAAGTCATGAGGAATGTTTGGCAGAAATGGGTGAAGATAGGAAATTGACAGTTAGGGTAAACATCTTTTTGTTCTAATAGAATGTAGACTAGTGGACAGAAGGGGTTTTGACTAGGGTACAGGTGCCCAAACCAGTACATGCAAGGGTTTCAGATGCTACCTAAACATACTGATTGAAGATGTGTTTAAGATAATATGGAATTTATGGTAAGAAAAGATGATTATAATATACTGAAGGATGAGAGGATGCCCACATAACCAGTGATGGAAGGGAGGACACCTCCATAGGCTACGTTTGGTTTAGTAAGTAAATGGATGTGTCTACTACACTGTGGATCATTGAGCAGTCTTCTCCTTCAGTGGCACATCCAAAGAGAAAGATTGATGGTTAAATTCTATATGATAGGATCAATTGTCAGAGCTACAAAACTGGTAGACATTGGGCTCGTGATGACACTGCCAGGGCAGCATAAGATCTGTGTTAACTAGCAATGATAAACAGGTGGATGATTCCAGAATGTTTCAGGAAAAAAAAACTTGATATTATTGACAATTGTATGGAGCATTAAAAAGAAAACTGAGTTTAGGTGTGTTGATGAAATATTACATATCTTACAAAAAATATGAACAACGTTTTATGTTCAAGGTGATGATGTGAAATCTAGCTATAGTATATATATATATATATATATATATGGGTGCAACATCATGAAAAACAATTCTGTTAAGAAGTGTTAGTATATATATATATATATATATATATATATATATATATATCTACAAGGTTTCTATCACATAGTCAAACTTGTACAAGTTCGAACCCCATATGGTCGAGACCATAACTTCGAACTTGTACAAGTTTGAGCGTTTAAACGAAATCTTTGTAAGGGGAGGTTTCCGTTCATTTCAATGTGGTGCGATCTTGGAGTTGGTATATTTAAGTAGTGGAGGGTGCAGGGGGGGCATGCCACCCTGCTCCCTGCTTAGAACAGTTTATTTTGTTTTTACTTTTTTTCTTTTTTATTTTTATCATTAGTCAAAGTTTTGTAACTTTGAACGGAATGGTTTGAACATTCAGTGTTTCAGTGTTCGAAGTTATAAAACTTCGACTATGTGATATATATATATATATATATATATATATATATATATATATATATATATATATATATATATATATATATATCAGGATACCTGAATGCTGAATAAAGCATTCTAGTTAACTGTCAAACAGTGAATAATCACAGGATGGGTTACTATAGGACAATGAAGATTCTTTGTGTTATTTGCTCCTATTCCATTATGTTGAATGCTTGCTTAGATACTAAATACATTACAATGGTGGTATTAAACTTTGTTTGGAATCTGTGCTGATTGTCTGAAATAAGGCCATATTTGACAATAACACCAATAAATTGCTTATACGTTATCTTTTTCTAGTAGGAAAACTTATAAGGTATTCAAGTAGGTATTCTTTCAGAGACCATATTTTAGCCGAAAAATAATTGTTTTCATAATAGATCAATAGCTGCAATCTAGCAGTGAAAAAACAAACAGTTTAAACTTCCATATCTTACCAAAATTAAATTCTTCTAGCTACCATTAGAAGATGTAAAAGGCAGGTATTTTTTAAAACATGTTAACAAATAATTAGGCAGATCAAACAAACTGATAGAGAGGTTAAGTAGCAATCACACTATATATGCTATTTTTGGATTGACAATACTTGGGCATCTCTAAAGGCTACAACCACTATTGTTTTAATATTTATTTTTACTCTACTTATCATCTTTTTGACAATTTTTATTCTGTATAAAGAAATATTGAATTTGCTTGGATATATTCTGCTGTTACAACAGGAGATAACTTTAATATCTAGAGGCACCTAAAAGAGAGAATTTTCTAACAAAATTATACTTTAATAACATTTCACATGTGTAACTGTAGACAAAACACATTTGTGAAAAGCATACAGATGCTGCTTGGATCAGTATTGTTCATCTTATTGTGCAAGAGGAATAGTCAATGAGACAGTGCTCATATACTGGTGTAGCGTTTTTAGGCGTACATGTACATCCGTCTAGTTACTGCACAAAGGAGATGCCCTTTAATTCTTAATAGAACCATTATTATGTAAGTAAGTTATATTTAGGATTAAAAGCATAGAACACTTACATTTCCTTGTGTAGTATATGACATGAAAGCAGGTAGATGGAGATCATTTAAGTCTGAAGTACTTGTTACACATAACACATGCTTCACATTGCCCAGGTAGCTCAAGCAATCTTGCATTTATATAAGTAGTTATTGTAGTTTGTCTACCGGGGTAGAATCTCTGAAAAAGTGTGCTACAGCCTTCCTTTTAAACTGTGTGGATATCATTCTAGCTGATAGATCAACAAGTGTAATACTTAGGCTGTGTGTTTTGTAGGTAGCATGCTTAAACACTATACATGCATGAACTAGCAGATGTTACTGGTATCCAAACATAAGTGCTTACAATTACATTCTGGGCAATTTTCCTGAAGTCTATAAGGTGAATGGTGAATATTTTCCTGAAGACCATATCTGTGTCATGATATGTACGATAAAATGGACATTTGTCATCACACTCTTAACCTCCTTTTTGATGATGTAACACGTCTAGCTAGCACTATTACATATGAACAGAAGTGCGCACGGAAGCACACACCCTCTTAGTCATTTCTTCGGAATGTGTAACAAAGTGGCTCACTTAGCCATCCAGCTACCCTCCAGATTTTGCATCAGTTACTGAATGCAGAGGTTTACAATTCTAAAGGCTCAATTGCAACAATTACTAATACGTTATACGTGTTCAGAAGCACCTTCAGGACCATAATGCTAAAACTGGCGAAAGAGGCCGAAAGACAAAGTAGGAAAAGGTGATTCCCTGTGGTACACGTCTAGAAAGGTATTGACATGGGAAATGAAGAATGAGAAAATGTGTGTTGCAGCTGCTGTTTGACAGCAAAGGGCACTGCAGCAAACAGACTAAGGAATAAGGTATGCATTTTATCTCAGGGCACAGAATGTGCTCCCTGGAGATAATACAAGCAATCTTTATAGATTTAGTACTGAATATTGATACATTCAAAAACTTTATAAAATATAGTGATATTTGCAGAAGCTATATAAAAAGATATATGCATACAAAAAGATTTATGTAAAACAATACAGATGATTTTCCTCATAATAAGAGTCTTTTAATGGTGCATACAAATGATTTACTTAAAAGAAATACAAGATGAAAATGTATTCAGAAGTGTTTTATATACAGTGATTGATGCATACAAATGATTTATTTAAAACAATAAAGAATGCTTTTCCCATAACAGCTGGTTATTTTCGTATTATTGCTAAGAAAGAATTTATGCAGAATGGTTTATGCATAAAAACAATTTACTTAAAAGAATTACAGTTACCATAATAAAAGATCATATAAAGATTTCAGAAGAATCAAGTCATACAGTGCAAATTTTTGTATAAATACATGGATGAACTGATGACATAAATATTATTATCCATGAACTTTGATACTAATTGTTTGTTTTACAAGAGAACACATCATGCAGTGTGAATTTTGGCATAAAACTACCTATGTGCTGCAACTTTAACATAAAGATAATTTAAAGAAGGTAATAATTTTGCATGCTAAAACATAATTCTTCATTACACAAGGAAACAAGCATGCTAAAATGAAATGTCCCTTATACAAGGAAAATTTTTATTGCAAGATGATTTCAGGGACAAAAAAATTCATTTATCATAGCTATGGCATAAAGACACAATTTGTAATACAGTATTATCATTTTTATAAAAAACTAAATACAGAATTTATTTATTTTATTTTAATTCCTTGTTAACCAAGTAAGTGAATTCAGCCAAAGACCTTTTACGGCAATAGCCAAGACCAAAGGCAAAAAATGTAATGTTTACTACAGAGTAAAATTATTAAAAACAGAACCATGACATCCTGTGATAACAATCACAGCACACAGCCTAAGAAGAAGTGTAATAAGGTGAAATGAGATACAGAGATCAGAAGGCATACCACTAATCTGCATAAAAAGCACATACAAACTTAGTAATCTAGGTATGTATAGTATATCTTAGTATACAATGTCAGTGAATGTGAAATATCCAGGACTAGAAAGTAAAGGTTTACTATCTAAAAGACGAATGTGGATGCTCTGCAGATGGAAAAACGAAAAACAGATGTCCGAATTTCCATGTTGCCGAGCATTCCATGTTCAAAATTCCTATCAGTGAATGCTACTGTGCATTCGCTTACATGAACTCGAATTACTGCAGAGAAATCACAGTACAGTGCGGTTTGGGACATTCATCCCTTTCCTCACTATAGTGTGATCTCAGAGTTGGAATATATAGTTAGAAGGGGGTGCAGGGGGAGGCTTGACCCCCTGCAAAGACGTGATGTAAGTGTAGGAGTTTCACGTAAGTGTGCTCCTATATGGAAATCATGTGGTCTGCTCAGCAACAATGTCAGATCTGCTGAATTCATTCAGCTGATTCGACATTGTATCCAGACGTACGTTGTCAGTTTCACACTTTCCTTCGATGTTCTGACCGGGATTTATTTTTATGGGTAACATATTGATAGTAAATCTAAAATAACCCATAAACTAGTGCCATCAGATTAAAGATACAATGAAGTAGCTTCATAAGGGCAGGTTGCGTAAAGTGACCTAAATTATTTCAACAATGAATACAGGGAAGTAGACTCAACTTTCCTTAGAGTAATAATTTAATAATAATGCTTTAATACTAATACCAAAAATAATAATAATAATAATAATAATAATAATACTTTAGAGATAAGTTAAATAAGATTGCTTGTAAAAACAAATGATACTTATTAGTTCCAACTGATAGGAACTGGTGTTGCAGATAAAATGCTGATTCAGGTAAGAAAGCCAAGGGTTACCATTTATAGTACTGAGACTTGGAATGACAAGTCACACACTGTGGAGATCAAGTGACTAAAATGCAGACAATATATATTAAGTCTGAGACTGACATTACTGAGAATATTCCCTTTTCACTGACATATGGCAATGTCAGAGTCAGTATAAATATATCTGGGCTTGTCCCCTTACAAAAAAAGAAAGTTTGATATTTACTCTTCTTCTGCATTTCCTTTTTTTTTTTTCTGGCTTTTGAGGACTTGGGGTTTTGAGGCTTGATGTTTCGATACAGAGCCAGTCAAGTGGAGGAAGAAAAAGAAAAGAGTAAGTAACAAAATACAAAAACTGTGGGGGACAAGTAACGCAGGAAACTGAGGGCACTGCTGTTCGTCATATCACTTTGACTCACAGCAAAAATCAATCATAGCTGAACAGTCAGGTAGTTTTGGTGCTAATGTTATTAGCAAATTAGTGATGGCTTATTGTAAATGTAGATTTTCTTTTTTTTTTTTTGACTGAGAAAGAGATGGAGAAGAAGGAAAATGGTATGCCCCCCATAATGTACACTTTTTCCTGTTTCGCCATATTTGTTTGGACCTTACAGGCTCGTGTACATAATGAATGGATATAATGGAGGGCTGTCCCCTACATCATGTGGTGAAAGGAAGTTTGCATCTCTTCAGAAAGAGACTGATTTATTACATGTGAGGGTTGTAACATTTCTAAAGTTCAAGGACAGAAAGTCCCTGACTGCAGCTTGAATTTTTAAAATCTGCTTCAGTAGAAGTAATAAAAAATGTTTTATTTATGCTTTGTCCACCATAGCTTTGTCATCATAGTAAATAATGACAAATGATAGGAGAGAGATTATAGAAAGTGGAAGGCAAGAATCCAAGCAAGGAGTAAGCATTTTGGAAAAAGCATAAGAGAAACTTAGCATAAGACAACTAAAACCATCACATATTTAGATCTGGTGACAAAAATAGATCTGTGCATTTTATGATATATGTCTATGGTTGGATTCTGTGAGAGGCAAAGCAATAGTAAGTTATAATAACTATACTTCTCAACTGTTTAGAAATCTGGACAAAGCCTAAACATGGTGGAACAGAGGCCCAAAATAGGGATACGTTTTAAATATTACTCTTTCAAACTTATAAAATTGTTAGAGTAATACATTTTGTATTAGCTTTTTTTTTCTAAAATATTTGAAGTCTGAAATTCAAATGTCTGACATTATTCAGTTTGTTGAATCCTCAACATTTTCCTGAAAATAAAAACACAAATTTTATATGGCGCATACCAAATATATGAGGCACAAATCTGGACATTCTGTGAAAATGTGGACATTTGAAAGGTTCATAGGTTCATAGGTAGGTTCATAGGTAGGTACTAGGCTATCAGCCCTGGGGCCTATAGAGCCTAGCCAAAAAGGTATCCTGGCTTTTGCCACCCAAGAAAATTATTTTCCTGTGCCACTGTTGAGAAGAGCCACAGAGGTGATTCCCGGGGTGAATTTCCTATTTCCCATCCACTATAGGTGGCTATGATAATAACACCAGAGTCAATGTGGGCATTTAGTATTAAAGAGAAATCAAGGCCAAACCCTAGATACTTATAAAAGGTGACCTACACGACAACATCTACTAAGTGATTAGACATTATATGGGAGGAGGTTAAGGAATGGTTTCATGGTGTACAGGAATCAAGCAATGCCTGTGGTCCTAACAACCACTGACCAACTAGTGACCCAGATACATAGGTAGCTTTCAGGATAGCGGGACCAGTAATCATTTCTAGTTCAGAGTCCATGATGAGAAACAGACAGTTTGACTCACTGCAAAGCTGAAACCAAATGGAGAACATGTGTTACAGCAATAACATATAACGTGTTGAAGTGCACTTGACCCTGTCTAACAGTGCATATTTGCTGTAGCCATCAACTCCCATATTTTACAGCAGCCACATGATTGATGGACAGGTTTAGCAGGTCATTGTTTAGCAGGTATGCATCCCAGTGGACAAAGAAGTAGCTGAGACCAACATCAGAATTACCTTGATGGTTGACTAGGTAATGGCAACACCATGACTTTCTCTTGTTCACATAATTCATATTTCAGTTTCAGATATATTTTGATGCTTATAACCTAAACACCAGTCTGGCAACATTCAGAAAAATATTTAAACAAGAAATAAAAAAGGCAATAAAACAATAATTACAAATGACTGAAGGTTGATATCATACCTTAAATCAGTGGTCCCTAACCACCAGGCCGTAGACCGGTACCGGGCCACCAGACACGGACAGAAACAGAAAAGTGAATGTGTGTATGTATGTGTATGCATGTGTTTATGTATCTGTTTGTGTGTGTGAGTGAATGCGTGCATGAAAGCAGAATGTATGTGTGTGTGATGGAAGAAGAGACTGTGTGTGTATGAGAGAGAGTGAGCAGTGAGATCAATTGAGACATTATTTTACACTCGTTAAGCAACACCTGCTATTTAGCAAGTGTAAAATAAAAGTCAAGGAAACCAAAAAAGTGTGTGTGCGTGTGTGTTGTCTACGTGTGTGAGTGAATGTGTGCATGAAAGTAGAAGAGTACATGTGTGTGTTTGCGCGCACGCGTGTGTGTGTGTGTATGTTTCTGTCTGCATGTGTGAGTGAATGCATGCATGAAAGTAGAAGAGTCTGTGTGTGTGTGTGTGTGTGTGTGTGTGTGTGTGTGTGTGTGTGTGTGTGTGTTTGTGCATGTGTGCATGCGTGCATGTGTGTGTGTGTGCGTGTGTGTGTGTGTGTGTGTGTGTGTGTGTGTGTGTGTGTGTGTGTGTGTGTGTGTGTATGTGTGTGTGAGAATATGTGTATGAAAGCAGAAAAGACTGTGTTTGAGAGAGAGCGACTGAGAAAGAGTGAGAACGATCTTATGTGAGTGAATGTGTGCATGAACGCAAAAGAGACTGTGTGTGTGTGTGTGTGTGTGTGTGTGTGTGTGTGTGTGTGTGTGTGTGTGTGTGTGTGTGTGTGTGTGTGTGTGAGACAGTCCCTGGCAGCAGCAACAGCAATGAGGTTTGCATACCTCTCGACCATGCAACTCAACCTCTTGCTCAATAAATCTGGACAGAGCCACAGATAATTGCAGCAGATTTTAAATATGGCTTTTATAAACATAGAAAGTCATTAAATTATCTTAATTGTTATTATCTTGTACATTTCTGTTATTAATTGTTATTAATTGTTATGCTTTACAAATTGGAGCTTTCTTCCTCGGGTCTCCACTGAAAAAGAGCACCTGCCCATTCAAGCTAATCTGTTCAACAAATGTGAAATAAATAAATAAATAAATAAATAAAGTCAATAAGGTTGCCATTAGGTTTATGTACCTCTTGACCATACCATTCAACCTCTCACACAATAAATCTGGACACATACCTCTCAACATCTTAGAGCAAGTAATCTGGACAAAGCCAAAAATAATGGTGGGACAAATGCCCAAAAATAGGGACACTTTTAAGTACTGCTCTTACAAACTTAGAAAGTACATAGAAATACAGTTTTGTATTAGTATGTGTTTTCTGAAGGGTATGAAGTCTAAAACTCAACTGTCTCATCATTTGTAGACTTCAAACCTCAGTGATCTACCAGTAATTTGCCAGAAAACAACAATTTTATGAGAAACAGACCAAAAATATGAGGAAGAAATCTGGATAGTCTGCAAAAATCTGTACAGTTTTAAGGTATGCTGGACAAAGCCAAATAATAGGAACAGATTTAAAATATTGCTTTTATAAACTCTGAATGTCAATAAGGTTGCCATTAGGTTTACTTACCTCTCGACCATAGTAGATAAATGTCATGCTGTTAAGCTGAATCTGCACTTTGTTTGTTTGCCTGTTTGGTAATTATTTCCAGTTGTCTTTTTATTGCACTTTGGAGCTTTTCTCCCCAGGTCTCAGCTTAAAATGGACCTCTAGTCCAGTCAGATCTCTCCGGTAAACAAATGTCAAATAAATATATAAATGTTATGCACTTTATTATGCATTTGTGATGGCAACTCTGTGGAAAATTGTCTTACCTGAAACCAGTCCTTGGTTCAATAAAGGTTGGAGACCACTGCCTTAAATGGAAGCTTAAATACATATGCTTTAGAGAGTGTTTGATATTGGTGATCATTAGAGACATTTTCTGCTAGAAGGGTTAGAAACTCCAAAGATGCAGCCCACAAAAAAATGAAAGGATATTCATTAGAAGACTTGAATTGAATTCCTGGGATCTCAAACAAGTCCACAGTATATTACTGTAGAGTATGACTGGGCCAGTGAATGTACAAAAGCCCCTTAAGGTAAAGGACATATACATAATGAAGGGCTAAGTAAACTGGCAAAAGAGAGAAGCCCTGCAAGTAGGATCCAAGTGCAAGGCAAAACAAACTATCAGTATCTGAAAAAATGCCAGCACAAAACTCAGTATATATCAGCAACAAAACTAAGGCAACACTAAGGTAAAACTTAAGTGTTTAATACATATCGAACAATTCAATAATTCAGACCGAGGAAAGCCATGTTAGGCTGAAACCGGTCTGGATTATTGAATTGTTCAATATGTATTAAACACTTTTTACCTTAGTGTTGCCTTAGTTTTGTTGCTGATATATATTGAGTTTTGTGCTGGCATTTTTTCAATTACTAAGTAAACCGGCACCATAACCTTCTAGGTTTTGCGTAACTGAAATAGCAGTTAGCACAGATCATGCAAAATTGAACTAAATTAATGAGATTAGGATATCATGTTTGTAGTCATGCTACTGAGTTCTGTACAAGTTATGAATTACCAAGCATTCAATCCAGAAGCCTGAGGCACAGGATTCTACTGTAAACCTGTCTAAAAGTAAAAAGTATGTACAATTCAGGAGGAATATGGTAATAAATAAGGGTAACATTTCACGAAAGAAAATAAGAGTACTCCATAATGACAAACACCTGGCCCTTATACGTTAGCCATTCATCAGAAATTTCTCATGCTTGACATCTGTTTCAGTCTGTTACAACTGAAGACGATGTTAAGGAATGCTACTGGATCACATGAATTTCAGAGAGTGGCTTACTTAACCAAGGTTATTGTCTCAGAGTCATTGAGATTATGCAATTATTCTTCATCCAGTTATGACTGAACTCCAAATCTACACCTAATTTGTTTTCAGCTACCATAGATTCTTCAGGAAAGGAGAGACACGTCTGCATGAAATCAGTATCTGCTTGTTGATAGAATGATGTTTCTAAATCGAAGTGCACATACAACAAACAACAATGGACCCAAATTTGAACCTTGCAGTACTCCACTCATCAGAGACTAGAGAGAAGAGATGTTAACCCTTGATGCATCCTTTGAGTTTATCTGTAAATGTGGAATGCAAATTATTTAAGGATGATGTTTATGAAGCCACAGTATTTCCTCAAACAGTCCATGGGATTACACGAGCATCTATGTTAAATGATACAGAGATTTATAAGGATCAAGACTGAATGATAATGTTGATCTATCACCAGATATAAAATCTCTAAATGACTTGGTTACGTCCATCTTTATACTATATCATGGAATATAAAATAGAATTGAAAGTAGATGTTTTCATTCAAATAAAAATCCACTTGTTCATACATGACCTTTTCAAGAACATTACTTATAAATAAAAGACTTTAGATACGTCTATAATTATCCAGAGCACCTACATCTAAACTAGATTCCTTTAGAACTAGAATAACCAAGATTTCCTTTAAACTTGTTGGTAAAAACTTCATGTATAAAAGAGGACATTGTGATCTATTAGACAACTAGACCTCGGACGTCTAACCATGAAGCAACCAGCCTGGTGGATAAGCACCAGTTCACAAGTTGTAGTAGACATTCTGAAAATTAGAGGAAAACAGTTATTACACATGGGTATAAAATACTCAGACTACTTCCAAAGCAGTAATGCCACTGCAAAAACTAACAAAGTCCCTTAAAGTGCACCTGGGATAAGATTTAACTTGATCAAAGCAAGATAGGCTGAGCTGCTAAGCCTGCCAACACCCAACAGAGGGCTGCTGATCTGTTCATCACTGCAGAGTTCTAGTTGGACAAATGCAAAGATTTCTTCAAGAAGCTCTTCACCTTTTAAATGGAATAATCCTCATTCAACAGACACCTGTCCACATGTAGGCCAGTGTAGCACTATGAGCACTTTATACTTTTTCCCATCCTCCCCACTCCATAGAGCTCAGGATCATACCATGCCTCATGTGGTATGAGTTGGACATTGTGCACATGACTTGGGACTAGGACAGCAAAAGAATCATTCAAGACCTTGCTATAAGCCATATCTGTCTCATGTACATCCCCAGCATCAAGCTTCTGAGATTGTCAATGTAAAACAAGAAACAATAAGTCTGGGCTAAATTGACTCAAGTTCCCGTAACCTACCAGGCCCTGCTCAGGGGTTACTATCTATAGGAAAAATCAACCTCAAAGCAAATTAGGTTGTGATCTGGCCATGGAAGTTATTGATTATGACACCCATCATGAACATCGAGTTAAATGTATGTCCTTGTTTGTAGATGGCAGAGGTAACAATCAAAGCAAATACCAATCCTTCTATTATATAGTGGAACCACAAACTCCTCATTAACTGGAATTAAGAAGTGTCCCAGTAGTAATCATCTGGGTGACACCAGTACAGATGAAACTACAGAGTCCATAATCATCATCCACTACCAGGTGGAAATTAAATGATAGTATAACAAAACAGTGTTTATTCATCTATCACATATTCAAAGGATTTGGTAGCTCCTTATAGGTTCATAGGTTCATAGGTTTATACTAGGCTATCTGCCCTAAGGCATTTATAAGCCTAGCCCAAATTATTGTGGCTTACGCCACCCCTTATATGAAAAAATACTGTGCCCATTATGGTTGAACATTGGAAGATGGTAAGACTATAACCAGACTGATATGGCTTAGGACATCATTCAACAGAAAACTGTGCGGTACTATTTCCGAAACTGTATATCCACAGTTTAAATTAAGCTTAGTGATAGCAACAAATGCTGCATTTATACCACTGTAGACTTATTCATGATATGCCTGCCATTTGAGTATATTATCCTGGCCAGAGTTTAGTTGAATAGGTCCTATTTGCCTGTCCACAATGGAAAGAGGTATCCAAGCTGCCTAGTTTAAGGCTATACTTGTAAAGTTATTCATTCCTGGTCTACATTGCTGAGCCAGATGATGAACAGATGTGGAAAAAGAAAAAATGTTGTTGTTGTTTCTTTCGGCTTTTCCTGGTTAGGGGTCACCACAGTGGAACTCCGGTCCGCTAATGATTGGCAGTTGATTTTTACATGCCAAGTTGCCGGCCCTGATGCACAATGTTCAATGAAGGTACGCCCATTCATGCATGTCTCCACACAGAAGATGCTCTAGCTGAGAATCGAATGGGACAACGTCTTGCTGTGAGGGAAAAAGAAAAAAAATAATAATATAAAATAAAATTGAGGAGGATAAAGTTGGATAGTATTTGTGGTGCAACAAAGGGGATATACTTTCTTGTCTACTAATTTACTATTAGTTGATAGCATGAAACCATTACAGAGCTTAAAAAACTCACTCTGCAGCAACTTTTGAGTCAAGTTTGAATTTTCCACATTTTAGAAAGATGGATGACTGTGGCAGAGAAAACGTAACACACAATCTAGCACTGTCCAATACAGCACTCCAGAGTTCAGCTTTAATTTTATTTAATTGCTTTACTCCTATGGCCATGTTAAAAACTTCAGACAACTAAGGATAATGTATAAATCAATTAAACAGAAAAATGTTCAATCATTATTTTGTACAAATACCTTTACAAGAGAATTAATAAAGTATGCAAGAAAATAAACATTAGATAAATGAAAGTTTAGTAAATCATTTTTAAGGAAAAATAATTACATTTAAAAGCTTAGCTTTATGATAAGGAACTATTACAACAATTCTTAAACTACAACCCAGTTCATCAAGATACCTAGTTCTAGAGCAGTTTTAACCCATTTCTTCAAGTACCTCTGAAAGAGCATTATATAATATTTAAGGCTGAATTGTCCAATTCAGAAAATATATTAAACTCAAAACCACAGCATCGGATAAATCCTTTAACAGCTACAAGCAAAAAGAATAGTTAGGTTACTGCTACACTGTAACCTGTTTGCATGCATTCAGTTTGTAAGCTATGTCATCTAGACTAGTAGCTGTAAGCTACCAACATAAGACAATACATTATAAGTCATAGAAACACTGATACTTCAACAGAGTTTCAAGGACACTCCTGCATTCAGCTGAATAGATAGGTTTCAAAACTCATCAGATGAATACATGAACTCAATTATCATTCCAAAAACAAAACAACAAAATCAAGTTCTACATACCTGTAGCAATACACAAAATGCACACTAAGTAGAATCGGTGTCATGATTCCAAATTCCCAGGAAAATTACACAATAGCAACCTTTTAAGGGTAGCACTTACACGTTAGCCAAAATGGATGGAAAACATGCACTGTTCCCTGATTCACAGATATTAAGTCAACGTAAATGAAACACTTACAAGGCTCATTACATTGCAGCTACACTGAGTAAATATGTTCCAGTTGTTTTTCACAAATGGACTGTACAACTAAAAATGTACTTAAAATAATTTGCTCAATAGGTAGAACTCCAGCTACGTTATGTTATTTGCAATATTATTCACAATGCATCCTCAACTGGTTAGCTTCCCATACACTAAACTGCCAGCATTGTTTTTGTTAAAATCATAGAGTCAAAATGCAGGAATTCATGCAGGTGCAAGCAACACATCTGCAAATGTAATAATGTGTTTCTGAGATTTCCTAAATAAAATGATGTGCTTACCTCTTTGGATAATCACTTTGTAGTTCTCTTCTGCCAGCTAATTTCACAATATAATTTCCCCCAATATAAACTATGTAACCTCCCTCTAGAAGACAGATGAGGTTTGCAGTACAGTCTTATTTGTTCTCTCACAAGCTCAAGCTGTCAGTCCATTTTAAGGGATCGACAATTATTTATTTGCTGTTTTTTAGGCTTATACCATAAAGTTTGGAGTGTCATTCTAAATTATCTGCTGCTTACATCTGATCAGTGTGGAGTAAGTCATCCCTGCAAAAGATACATGACAGATAGCAGCATATTGCTTTCTTTTCTGATGAGCTGTAAATGGAGGTTCTGAGTAGTCCAAAAAAGTAGTCAGATGAGTAGCAGCTAGCAGGTATCTAATTTGGTCACTTTGGATGGGGCACCAGCAAATAAAAAGAGTGTGGTACCAGGTAAGGAAAGATCCTGCTACTCTGCTGGAAGGAAATATATATATTCTAGCTCCATCAGTTAATGAGGCACAGGTGAACCACAAAGGTGTGATGGAAGTAGAGCCAACAAGTAGATGAATATTTAGAAAGTTTCATTGAAGCACTTAATCTGGTTGTTTAAATTGCTTTTGGATGGGGGGGGGGGTCCTCTACATAAGAAGTACTAAGACAACTAAATGTAGTTGGCCCCGATCTTAGCAATATTGCTTTTCATACCCACTAATAATTGGTGAGCTTCCAAACTGAGACAGTTTGGAAACAATAGCTACTCTGGAGAATGAGCAAGGTTCATTGGAGTCCAATCTTTGTGCTGCCCAGCAGGGTTTACAGTCATCTCCCACATTTCCTGTTTAATTTTTGATTGAGAAGATTTAGTGAGGGGATTATGTTAAAATGTTCATTCTGGTTAATGCTGATGGGAACCAATGTAATGTGGATTCCAATCAACTGGGGGCAAAGGACCTTATATCTACAATAGCAGCCCTCAGCAAGTGACAGGCTAGTAAATTCAGAACAAAATCTAGGTGCACTTTGGTGGTTGGTTTTATATATTTTATGGATGTTATTATTTAAAAGAAACATTTCAAGCTTTGCCATTTTTTAATTACTTTTCAGTCATCAGGGAAGTCCATTAGGTAGGTAGGTAGGTAGGTAGGTAGGTACTAGGCTATCTGCCCAAAGGCATTTATAAGCCTAGCCGGAATGTGTTGGCTTTTGCCGCCCCCTTAGATTAGTTCCCTGTGCCTCTGTCCAGCAGAGCCATTGAAGTGATCCCTGGGGTAAACTTTCTGTTTCCCATCCATTCGTCAAGGTTTCTCTTGAAGAGGGTTAGCGAGGAGCTCTGCCTAATGTAGATTGGAATCTTGTTCCAGAGCATGGGAAGTCTCTGGGACAGGAATATATCCCTCCAGCATGTCCTATTTATTGTTGTGGTGAGGTTTAGATCCCTGTAGCGTGTGGCTTGAGGGGATATGGTTTTTGAAATATATGGAGGTTAACAAATAACTCCAGTAGGATAAACAGCACAATGATTCTTGGTTAGGGATGATACTTAACAGGCCAAGTATATCACTCCAGTGTATAGAATATCAGTCTTGACTCAAGTTTATAGCTTGTTGGGCTTTTACCTTGGTAGTTGCATATTACCATCATGTAGATTTTCTTGTTTTGTTCTCACTGTAAGGATAGATACTCACCCATTAAATGTTGGTTTAAAGATGTGCATCAAAGGTAATAATTTCATCAATACCTCTTCTGGAGCTGCCAGACACTTTACCAGAAGGAAGAAAGTTTTCCTTTTGAAGCTTCAAGAGAACCAATCCCTTTTAGGACTTTCAGTAGTTTTGAGAGTGTGGCTGTATGTGTGTGTGTGTGTGTGTGTGTGTGTGTGTGTGTGTGTGTGTGTGTGTGTGTGTGTGTGTGTGTGTGTGTGTGTGTGTGTCACTAGCTTATTTTTCTGAAGCCTAGACCAATCATCAAGGTATTTTTCAATTATTACAGTGTTTCACCTCAGATTTTCCTATCAAATTCAATGTATCCACCAGTGTCCAGACTTGTAAGAATTAAAGGTTGGTGTAAGGCAAGAAGTTTATGATAAAAGAATTACTGGACAAAGAGATATGTGAAGAGAGAACTGCAAGCCTCTTTCATTTTCCCCCTGCGTGAAGCTTTTAGAGTTTCTCAGCCAGGACTGGTTCTAAAAAGAGGGCATGTGAGATTCAATTAATTCACCATCTTTCATTTCCACATGGATTCATTAAATGACACAATATGAATTTTCTGACAGTTTAAAAAATCTTTGGTATGTGAAGTCAGCCTTTCAGCTTCTTTTCATTTGCCCTAGGAAATGGCACCTTCTGGGCATGTACATTGAGAACAGTTATTATTTTGAGATGACGATGTCCATGAGATGTGTAGTGATTTGTCCCACCTTTGAAAAGTTTAACACAGCATTACAGTAGTGCTGGGAACAGACAGCCCCTAGGCAATGGGCAGCTGACTAACTTATCATCTTTTTGATTCTAGGAGTAGGGAACTAGAGGCAAGAGGCAAGGGAAGCATGGGATAGATTTCAGGAGGTGTGTCATCAGCTTGGGATGCCCTAGCTCTTGATAGATCTTGATAACATAGAAGGACCCATGAAGATCCTTGCATTTTGGTGGCCTAATGTAGATGCAGCATCCTCCTCTTTTAGATTACTTCTGAATAATTTGGAGGAAATTATTTCTGCTATCAGATCTTTTTGTTAGCTAAAAGATTTAAACTGAGTCAGGTTATGGAACTTTTTATCCTTTTAAATTTTGTTTGCAGAACAGTGGCTCTATGCAAGACATTCACTAGATCAATACTAACTTGCTTCATGGAAGATTATGGAAACACTAGAAAGTCAGGTTTACTAAAAGAGTAAAAGACCTTTGTGCACTGTTCATCTTCTTGACAGACTTCAGTGGTATGTATTTTGTCAGGATGATGGCTTACAACTAATACATTACAGTTGTTTATAGATGCAGCAGGGACTATGACATGGGCCACATCCTGGACTCCCATTTGGTCCACTGAGAGAGAACAAAGGGTATCACTTTTCTAAAACTAATCCCATTGTGGGTAACAGTAGTCATTTGGCAGGGCAATTTACACAAAAAAATGTGGTATTTATCTCTTACAACAAGGTTGTGGTGCAGGTTTTGACCAAGAACTTTGTAGGTTCAGTCACTTTAAAGCCTATTAATCTTTCACAGTTTAAATAATAATTTGGCTTTCTCAGTTAAACACATCCTTGAGATAAACGGAGTGCTTACTGATAATCTTTCTCACCTGCAGGTCACCAACTTTTTCCAGCTGGCCCCAAAGTCAGTAGTTTTGCCAAATCAGATCCCAGATGACTTGTAGATGATTTGAGAAGAATAGTGTGTTTTCTGTGGTGGAATTCGTAGGCCCCAATGCCAAAAAACTATATTGGGCAGCTATATGGTTCTTCAGAATTTTATGCCTGCACCTTCCAAAGGAAGAGAGACTAGTCAGACTGTTTAATAGTACATTATTTAACATCTTAGTGGCTTAAAATTGAATCTCCAGTACAGGTAAGGTTCATTTAGCTGCACTGAGTTTGTTGGTCAGAGCTTCCAGGCTTTGGGAAGCAACAAAGTATTGGCTTCTGGTCAATTGCTGAAAGGCTAGGATAGGCTCAAGGCTACACTTTCTGATTCATGGAGCCCTATTGGGAAACTATTGTTGAAAAATATCCTAAAGGTCCATGCAACATTGCATAATTATCATACTTAATTAGTTTGGGCTACTCTGTGCACTTGGTTATATGGGAGGGATTTTTGCATTAATGAGTTGCTCAGATGATTGAAATGCAGCTACATGTCTTTGGTTGATGATACAATCTTAGAATGGATTACTATATCTAAGATTGATGAAATAGGTGTGGATCATGAGGTAATCTTCGACAAATCATCAACTCTCTTGTTTTGCACCCTGCATTCATTTATTACTCTTTAATGGCTTACGTTTCCTTCTACAATGGATAGTTCAATATTTTGCTTCCCAAATGAGATGTTAGTACCCAAAAATCTGGATACTTGTTTACATAAAGCCTCACCTTGTGAAGACCTTCCAAACAATGGTTATTCCTCTCATTCCTTTTGTATGGACCTAGCCATAGGTTTAGCTAGTGAAGGCCAGTCAGAACAATTAGTCAAGAGGACAGCTAGAGAGTCAGTAGAGCTTATTTGAGTTATATTGGATAGATTCATAATTTAAGTATGGGGTTGTTGATTTATTCATGTTTGAAATTTCTTCTTTTGGTTTCAAGTAGTCTATATGTTTTGATTTTGGAGCAGTATTTTGTTTGGTAGACAGACAGCAGAGCAAAAGATCAGAGAAGGATTGAATTTGGGTCTGGATCCTCATACTTGGGAAATAAATTGGAAAGGTTTTGTTGGCATGATTTGGTATCAAATATTGATGACACTATGCCAGCTTATCTGTGAATTAGGACAGCCATGTTTTCATAGTTCATTTAAGTGGCAATGGCATTGGAAAGAACCCTATTTGAAGATTATTTTCTAGTATTCTGAAAAACATCTAGTAAAATTTACAACATTTACTCCATAGCTTTGCAGGTTGTCTGGTCAGCTGTTATACCCATATTAGCTTGGAAGGAGACTTTTAAGGCTGCAATTTTAGAGAAAACTAGAAACATTTTAAAGCATGGGTTTGCTTGGGATGTATGCTACTTGGACTTTGCAGTCATCAGGTATAGTATTTTTGAAGATAATGATCACATTTGGTATTGAGAAGCTAGTATCCACCTATATGGTACCTATCAGGATTTATTCTACCTCACTTTAGCACATTTTCTCAAGGTTTGATCAACAAACCAGCTTTTGGTTATTTTTCACTCCAAATTAGTAATTTAACTGGAATGTCTGCTCAAGTTTCTGAGGCATTGAAAAAAGCCTTATGGATGTCCTGCTTGTTGGTTTCATTTATTGGTTGGTTACCTAATTTAGTCTCTGCTAGGAGGGTTGGGGGAACAGGCTGGATGGAAGCCTGGTGGGTGATTGCTGTGCAGCCTTCGACCATTTTCATCCCCTCATTTTCTTTCCTTTCCTGGTCCAGCTGAAGCTTAAGGAATGCAACAGTGAGCCATCAACGATACTGCATATGGCTGTTGGTCAGTTTGCTAAGGGGACTCCATGAGTATGGTACTCATCTGGAAGATGAAAGACCTGACCAATAGAGACTATATGCCACACCCTATCAACAGAGCCATTTGGAGTTCTTGGAATGTTATACTGGTTTAAGAGCTATGTTATTTATAATGGTTTTATGACTGTTGATTCTGTTTCTGATAAAGTTATCTATTTTCATTAATAAACTGATTGCAATGCCTGTAAAGTGTCCTTGTGTTTTGTGTTAGGAAAGCAGGGTTGGGAGGAAAATGTAGTTTAATTCTTTGCAATAGAACACATGGCTGTGCCATAGTACTGCTGCCATATCTGTAGTATGTCTGATTAACACACTGCTCTCTGAGGCAATACAGTCTTCATTTGCTTTCCTTATATCCAGAACATGTAATGAATGGAAAGATGATCTCCATTGAAGCAGAGCACTGAATATGGGCCTCTTTCTTAAACATTCTGCCAGTTATGTGCAGAACATTCCCTATTTACTAGGCAGTCATCGTGTATTGCACCACACAAATCTGATAGCTGCCTCAACAGTCTGAAGCTTGTGTCTTCCTCTTTCTGTTTTTCTGACAGAGCACTTCATCTCTGTCTGACTGTGTATCTTGAAGGGATGCCTCGGATAACAGTTTAATAGGCCAGTCATATCTCCTGGTATTTATGCCATGGCTTCTTTGACTTATGCAGTTATCCTATATGACTGCACACATTGGTATACTATCTAAAGGACAGCCACCCTAAACTTATCTTCAGATATGTAAAAAACATGATTTGTTTCACTTGTACAGTTGTGTTATATCATTGCATGCACTAGCATGTTGTATAAAGGACAGCCATTTTGGGACTATAGCAAGTAGGAAAATCCTGTGTTGACATAAATATGTTTTGCTCAATCTAGGATTGTTTGTAATTACTGAGCACTAATTCCAAGACACTATCGCACACTGCTGTGCAGTGGTGAATACTGTTGGTGGTTACAGTAGCAAACGTCTCACTTGTTAACTTTTCCCTTAGTACATTGCTCTTTCTCCATAGGTGGTTTGCATGATTGTGTTTCACAGTCACGTGATACATTCAGCATAACTTCTGAAGTAACAATATAAATCCCACCCATTAGACCTTTGCTATTTAGACATTTTCACCTATCCATCTGCTTTACCTAGTCCCTCCTGTCTACTACTCAGTTCGGAACACAGCAATTTCCTAGCATTATGGACGGGCAATTTCTCACATTTTCTCCAGCCAGCCTGGCAGGCATGGGCATCCTGAGACAATGTAGCAATTGCCTCATATACACTGACAACCTAGTCCTCTTAATTCACTCCAGTTCAATATGGGAGAGATGCAGCTATACTAAGAACCTTGGATCCAGGTTCTCTCACTCACCAGTCAGTACATCTGACACTGAGCAGGTTGCCTGAATGCACACATCACCTCTTGCACAACCCAAACAAACAACACATATTCCTACAAATGCATAGGTCCTTATCAGAAACCTACACAAACACCAGAGACCTCCCTGACATAAGCACATTTCTTATAATATATCTCCAGCAGATTATGTACACATAACACCTCACACAACAGTGTCTCACAAACTAAGCCCTTAAGGCATAACACAAAAACAAAGATTTTGGTCATAGGTAACTTCATTGTGAGACACACAAATGTCCCTCTCACCAGGATGGCTAAAAAAAAGGTCACAGTTTGTTTTCTGTCTGATGCCAGGATCCACCACATCACACATGCACTCAAGTCTCTCAACAACAGGTACTGTTATGACTCTGTCATAGTCCATGTTGGTGTGAACAACTAGAGATGTACATTATTGGACCATATGAAGAGAGACATGACCAAGCTCTCTGATTATGTGTCTCAGGCAGGTATGTCCCTAGCTTTAAGCAGCATTTTAGCTTCATCTAGAATGATGCCACAACACAAACAGAAAATGATTGACTTCAACAACTGGCTTAGTTTCTAGTATCATTATAAGGGGATCCAGTTTCTGTCAGCCTAGGACAACGTGGTCTACAGACCTCCATGCTTTGTTAGAGATGGACTTCATCAGTCACCACTGGGATTTCAGTTACTGGTTAAGGCTCTTGCCTTTTTAGACAATGTGACAGGAACAAAATATCTGATGTAAAAAAAAACTTTAAAACAATTTCAAGGTCACGCTGCTTAATGCTAAGAGTCTAAACCTTGAAAATGCACTCCTCGCCTTGGAAGATGCTGACATTTGTGCAGTCACTGAGACCTGGTTTAAGGCTGTGGAGAGCACCCCAGCCATACCAGATTACATTTTCGTCCACATGTTCAGACCACAATCTGAAAGTGTGAAAATTAAAGGGGTGTTTAATCAATATTTATTAAAGGTAAATACACCTCTAGATTGGTTAAACAGTGTGATTTTATTGAACTAATTCAGGTGGAATTAACTGTTGGTAAGACCCCTATTCAAACCATTACCAGCTACAGGACACCCTCCAGGAATCAGAACAACCACTTAGCCTACTTACAGCTACTCTAAATAATCAAGATACAATTGCATACCCTGTTTTTGGGTGACTTTAATTACCTGACTATTGACTGGGTAAATTATACGTGTTCCAACTCACTTACCCAAAGGTTCCTGGACTTCATAAATTCAAATGCCCTGGTTCAGCTGGTTGACACCCCCACAAAGGGAGCTCAAACATCCTGGATGTGGTGCTGACCAACATGGGGGACCATTGTACCACTCCCAGCATTGGGCCACCCTGGTGAAATCTGACCAAAAAATTGTCTTGTTATTCATAACAATAACACCAGACCCCCCTTAGTTGCATGTAGACTAAAAAACTTCTATAAGGTCAATTACGATTTCTTATGAGACAGCATAAATTGCTTCCTAGCCCCTCCCCCCACTGATGGTATAGGCACTTATGCAGGGCTCTACACCAGTGCTTTATACAAACACCTGCACAATTGTATTGACGCTGCCATACCTGAGAGGACAAAAGCAAGATCTTCAAGGAAGAACAAACTTGCCTGGTGGACATCTGCCATTAACAGACGGTGCAATAAGAGAAAAAAATGTTGTCTAAGAATAGGAAGGAATGGTCTCCAAACTAAAAACACTTCCTCCTCAACTTAAGAAAGCAAAGAAGACTACTTCTGAAATCCTCCAAAGATAACTACAAATCCGAGTTAGCTTCCCAAACTAAAGACAACCATAAGGCATTCTTTAGTTACATCTGTAACCTCAAAGGAAAGAATCAGATATGCACTAAACTTGAAGTCAGTGGTACTACATATAAAGAAGGTGTGGGCATAGCAAACCTGCTGACTGACAAGTTCATTAAAAACTTCTGTCCCTTGTGCCTGCTACAAATGCCCCAACTCATCCCTACAACTTGTTCCCACCTAGTCTCTCTAAGGAGCAGGTCTTTAATGCCCTCTCCAAGGCCAAAAATACAGCCTCTATGGGACCAGATAACATCCGAGGCTGTGTTCTACATGAGTTAAAACAGGAATTAGCAACACCACTGGGTACTCTTTTCAGTCACAGCCTAAATGCTGGCTATGTCCCAAAGAAATGGAAAACAGCTTCTGTCGTTCCCATGCACAAAGCGGGTGCATCAAATGACCCTGGGAACTATAGACCCATTAGCCTGACCAGCCTTAATTGCAAGGTCATGGAGCATATCATCATGGCCCTCATCAACAAAGACATAGGAATTCTACTAATGCTTGACCCCAACAAGTTTGGCTTTGTCAAGGGGCAGTCATGCCTGTTAAACTTGGTGGACTTCTTTGAACCAGTCACTAAAGTCCAGTATGAGGTCAAATCAGTGCATACGGTCTATGTGGACTTAGTTAAGACTTTTGACACTATTGCCCACTCTGGCATCATTATAAACTCACCCAGCTGTGTATGAACCCATATATTGTCAGGTGGGTTGGAAATTGTCTCACTGATAGAACTCATTCAGTCAAAATAAAGGACTCCACCTCCTTCAGCAGGTCAATAACCAGTACAGGGATCAGTTCTGGGGCTCCTGCTGTTCAAAATCTATTTGTCTAAAGTACAGGCGAAAACTAAAGGTCTTTGGCTGAAGAAGTTTGCTGATGACCGCAAATTGGGAGCATTCATTGAGTCCCAAAAGGATATCAACATCCTGCAGGAAGGACTCATGCTGACTAACAATTGATGCCAAAGTCATGGCCTCAAACATAATGGAAAAAAATACATTATCATCCCTTCATCAAGGGCAATGTCCCTGTGAACTATCACATTAATAGCAATATCCTAAGCATGCATGCAATGGTAAGAGATCTGGGCACACAGGTTTACTCACCTCTGATCAACATGTCTCCACAGTAGTAAGAAGGGCATTTTATATAGCTCATCTCATAAGCAAGGGCATTACCAACAGAAAAAAAAAGAAATTATAACCTCCCTCTGTGCTTCCCTCATCAGTCCAGTAATAGAGTACAATGCTGTCTTTGGTATTTACCTCTCCAAATATCTGCATCAGTTGGAGAGATCACAGAATTTCCATTAGTCTGCAGCATCTGCCTTATGTGGATAGACTGATATCACTGTCACTTTACTCAGTGTCATACAACTACTCAAAGGGGACCTGTGCATGCATATAAAGCATTGCTTGATCCTGCTTTAATCGAAATACTGCACATAGGTAAGTCTAGTGGCATATGAGTCCCTCACTCTAAGGACCTTAACCTGGTATGTGACATCAACAGAACCTGCTGGAGGCACAGGTTTGTCTCACAGGGGATACCTCACCTTTTGAACAAACTCCCATTTCAAGTTAGACAAAGCCCTTCCATGACCTTATTTAAGCATAATTTAGATGACTGGATGGGGAACAAGAAATTCACCCCAGGGGTTCCACCATTGTCCCTCTTGGACAGAGGCAACAGGTGCTGAATTAAGTGTTTGCTCATAACAGACACTCTTGGGAACATGGGTTAAACTTGGCAAGGCTTGTAAGGGCCCTAGGGTCATTAGCTTAGTAACCTCATATGATCCTATGATCCCACGATTCTATATGTCACAGCAGTGCTCACTGATCTAAATAATGCACTTTTAGTACAAAAAACTGCTAGGTAGTAGTCTCATAGTCCAATGGAAGGATTATTGTTTTTTTTAACTTGAGAATATTTTGTTAAATGCATTTGTAAATAACTATTCAGTTGAATTCATAAATCATAAAACTGCACTGCAGTCTACTTTTGTTACAGATGCTACATCAGCTTAATATGGGTTTATGCTTTGAGTGTTATTTTTAGACTGTGGAGTTAGCCTTAAAAGGAGAGTCTGAGGATTAAGCTCTATGCTGGTGTGCAGAGAACAAAACCCCAAGATCAATGTGTGTTATTTTGTGTTTAGAAATTTAGTTTGCTGCTTTAGAAGATTGTCATATTTAGGTATGATTTGGTGTATGATTAATATCTTCCACTGTTTTGTTAACAGTGAGCAGAAATATATAATGTGATATAAATATGTTCTGTTTTTTTTTTCTCATAACCCTACTGTGTATTAAGTAAGGAGTGTGCATGTTCGTAGATTGTTTCATCTGACGGCTTGCATTTTCTCTGTTGTTAGTGCTTGTCTAGGGAATATGACATGTAAATAATTCTTATGAAGCTCCAGTGAGACATGCTCCCAGAAAAGTATCCTCTTACTCAGAAATAAAGTAGGCCAAGAAATAAAAAGAACAGAAAGACAAGCAGTAACCATGAAAAGATTAAACAGTAATGAAAGACAAGATCTGCATTTTATCAACCTTCATACATTTACAGGTTCATAGGTACTTGCTAGGCTATTGGTACATGGTACTTTAGAAGTCTAGCCCAGCAGTCCCATGAAGTTTTTAGCCTTTATAATTTAAGTATTAATAACCCTGAGCCATTTAGAACATTTATATATTACCGTATGTATATGGGACAGGGGTGCCTATCAGGGCTGAATTTGCAGTTACCCAATCATTTATCTGGATTATGTTTGAATACAGTAAGGGAAGTACTATATGGAGAGGAAGATGATTCAAAAGAAGTAATATTCTCTGTGATACATATCTATCTGTCCAACATTTCTATTTCTCTTGCAGAAGAGATTAACATCTCTTGAGCAGGTGTTTATTCTACCACTGGACTTGTGAATGTGCAGTAGATCAGAGAAGATAGTGTCTGTTGATGTACTGTTTGCAAAGTAGAGAGTTCCCCTGCTACTGAGAAAAGGGAAAGACTTTGACATAGTCAGTGTATTTTATGATTTAGACCCTTGCCTTTCTTGGTGATTTAACACTGTGGCCATTCAATTTGTGTTAAGGGAGCATTATACTCAGCAATTAGCCTAATAAGTGCCAAGTAGAGTGGAGTGATCACATCTCTGGATGTAGAAGACATAGCCTTGCTAATAAGATGCACAATGAAAAAAGGACCTCCTTACAATATTGGAATCATGAAGAGTGAAGGACAGTTTATTGTCCACATAGGTCTCCAGGTCCCTAACTATAAAATACATTTTTAGGGGAGTGTTGTTGATAGCTACAGGGGATGTCATGTTTGCAAAAGGAGAATATTAGAAATTGCTTAGCATTTAGTTTTAGCCCATGGTTATGACACCAGCTATTTGTTTAGAAAAAGCTGTCTTGGACAACCTTGATGTCCTCTAGAGAATTCATAATGGCACCAAGCTTACAGTCATCTATAAACTTCATCATCTTCAGACCTTTTAAATTAGATTTAAACTTTGACGAGTAAATGCCAAACAGGAATGACCGGACTGACCCCTGGGGTACACTACTAGTGGCAGGTCTTTTGGTGAAGGTAGAGCTGCCTACCCTTATTTTCTGGCTTATATGCATGAGCCAGTTTGCTATCCAGCTTGTTACATAGGGATTAACATTTAGCTGGAACAGTTTATTAACAATACCTCAGAGTGGGATGATGCTGAATGCCTTTGCAAGGTCTAGATATAATGTGTGTACTGAGTTTCCTTCATTCATTGCTTTAGTAGCCTTCTCAAATAATTCAACTAGGTTAAGCAGGCACGAGTTACCACTAAAAAAAAAAAACTAAGTGGTTTGGGTTGAATTTGTAGGTTAGCAATATCCGAATTTATTAATTCCAAAATGATCTTCTCCATAGCCTTACAGACGAGGCTAATCAGACTTTTGGGTCTAAAATTGTCTAGGCCCATTGATGTCCAGATTTCGTGCAGGGGAACTACTGTTGCTGTCCTTCATTCATCTAGTACAAAGCCTGTTTGGAGACAGACGTTGAATAGCCTCTATGGAGAGTATGATAGGTCTTGTTTCAGGCCAGTCAGTGGGCAACCTGAAATGTTATCCTGCTCCATAGAAGCAGTGCTTTGGGAACTTGCTCTAGAGAGATTTGAGGGGTTGTAGATGCAAGTATGTGATCTGGGAATGTAGAAAAGAGGTTGAAGTTAGATCTAAATATATCTGCTATATATAATGGCAATGTCCTAGGGTCTTAGTATATGATATGACTTACTATTAGCTCTGCACGGTATTGGGCATATTTATGAAATTTCTTACATAATTAAAGAACACATTATGGTTGTTCTTTGCCTGGGTGGCTATTTTTATCTCACATCTAGCTTTGGTTGATTTGATCAATGACCAGAGTTCCCTGTTAAGTCTAGCAATAGTGTTTTTGTCATCTTCATTGATGCATTTATTATTATACACAAAGAGATTTTTTTCTTTTGTTGTAGAGCCTATTTAAACTTGGGTTCCGCTATAGGGGTTCATTTTCAAATTTGGCATTGTATTTGCTTCTCGGGGGGCAGATGCATCAATGTAATTATTTACATGTGTGTAGAATATGGTGGCAAAGGATTTCACAGACACTGAGGGATGAGAAGGTTAGGGGAGATGTAAAATTTAGCCAGGTTATCTTTCAGTTTTTGTAGAATTTCCATCACATAATCTCTGAACACTGTGGTATTTCAGGATGCTTCTGGTCTCAGTCTTTTGGTGAGTGTGACTAATTTATGTTCCAGTATGACATGGGAGGAGTTACAAATGGTGGAAAACAGAGCTGTCTCATATCAATGAGGTCAAAGCCCAACATTTTGTCTTATCTACTTATTTTGAGGACAAAGTGGTCCAGATAGTCTGTTTTTATGAAGTCCAGAAATCTGTTGTCATTCAGATTATGGGATGTTTCATCTAACAGTCAATGGAGGGGTAGTTGAAGTATGGGCCAAGGGGTATATAGGGGGGATCCTATCATTAGCTGTGATGTGATAAAAGGTGTTGTTAATGGTAAGCTGGACATGGAGGAGTTCCAGGTCATGTCTAATGTGTCTGGAGGTGACATATTGTTTTATGAATATAATGAAACTGCCCCCTTCAATGCCTCCATTAGGTGTGCTGGGCCTGAATGTGCACTAGGTATTGAGACTCTGCACTGACAGAGTGCTCTCAATGGTCTTAAACCACATCTCTGTAATGATGCATATATCAATGCATTCCCAGGTACACAGTGGCCATAAGGAGTAAAGGAGTCAAGAGCTGAATAGAGTCATTATGATGGACCATTATCTATTGCTTACATTTGAAGAAATGTTGTCAAGTGGTATGTGCCAGCCAAGATTTCTGACAAATAAAACTGTTAATCCTATTTAAGTTTTCCCATCCTAAAAGGAAGTCCAAAGAGATTTTACCGGATAATTGAAAACATAGAATGTATTACTATATAAATGAATGGACATTAGTGTGTGGTAATGTATAGTAAGAGCATGACAAGAGACTGATGAATCTGCTGAATAAATTCGGTCAGCATAATTTCAAGTTACTTAGAAGAAAATTATGGCTCTCAAAAAGCTGTTTGAACAGCTGGTAGCCAGATAAGAGATATACAACCAAGGAATGAGCATTGAAATAGCCAAGATCTTAGTCAGCGACACTGTACCATTAAAGCAATGGTATAGGTGCTGTGATAATGAGTTGCTTATAGGGTCAACAGCATTTATATATGCAGAATAAAAGTAAAATAATAAAAATACTCAAAAAAAGTACACCGTTAACAACTGCCTATGGATTTGTGAAATTCTGTGAATTATAGTAAAGATGCTCAGATGAAACAGTCCACAAAGGATTTCCAAAATGTTTCTGTATAAGACACCGCTGAGATTGCAGAGGATATTACTTGAGCTTTAGAACAATAAGCTGAAAGTGAAGAGCAGAACACATAAGAAACGACATCCACCAGATATATTGTGTACAGCATATTTACCACAGAAGCATGAAGCATTGCTAGAATAAGTAGAAATTATTTTTATAATACCAGAGTATTAATAATAGACAAAATCATGAAAATAAATTCATGGAAATGTCTTCTTCATATAATAAAGGTTTTAAGCTTCTTCTGGTCCAAACGAAATATAGCTAATTCTTTCTGGAATATTGGTCTAAAATCCTTGATGTTATTCGTTAAACATCTTTAGTTTTTTTTTCCTCCTTTTCCCTCTACACAACTCATTTCTTCTTCAGTTGTTTAGCCACATTCTTCAACTACAATATTTATGACCTCTTTCCACATTAAATCTACCTGCTTCATCTATTGTTTCCATATGTAACTACCCCTTTCTCTATATCTTGGTAAATTTTCATTAGATTAACATTACTAGAGTTTATGGTAAGATATTTAATATCCTTTTATTGTATCCAAAAGACACAAGGTAAACCACGACAGATGTGACAAAAACCAGTTTAATGGACGGTAAGCGCTTTCATGCCCTCCTGAGCACTTCTTCAGACCATATAAAAAATACAAATTCACATACACTGCTTATAAAATACATAGCATTTCAAACTACACTGCTTATAAAATACATAGCATTTCAAACTAACCTATCACAGTATAAAATCACTTAATTAGTATCCACCTTTTAAGAAAGAGTTTTAAAGGGATAGAGGTATTCAAACCAGGTGGTGTGTTGCTGTGTAGCCTAATAATCCAACTGCTCTCTTGCTGTTCTAGAATGCTATTAAGATCTCCCATACTGTTGCCAAGCTTAAGTTGTTCTAAAACTCTAAACATAAATGTATGTGTAGAGTCTGTGTCCCTCACATGAAAGGCTAGGGCATTTGTTGAATCATTCTTCCTAATGGCTAATAAATGTTCACATATCCTTTCCTTTATTGTCTCTTGGTCCTTCCTACATAGAAATTTCGACAAGATAAACAACTAGCTAAGTAGACCACATATGTACTACAGCAATTAGTATAAGAATTACTAGTGTATTTAAAATGTGTGGTTGGATGTATAAAACTAGAAGCTGTATCTATAAATGAGCAATAATTGCATTTGCCACACATAGTGGTACATCCATTATTTATAGAACTACGTGAATTGTTATATTTATAGCATAGCATCTGTTAAAGATTGCGCTTGTTTTAAAAGCAAAATTTGGTAGTGATCCTACAACCTGGCAAATTTTTCATGTGACATAAGAAAAGGCCAGTTTTTCTTGATAATGTCACAAAAAGCTCTATGATCGCTAGAATAATTCATCGTAAAATTCACTAGGTGTTCATTAGATTGTTGTGTATTCCCATTGTGGGAAACTGAATTATTGGCATAGAGAAAAGGACATGCATTCGTGGGTCTTAGTTCAGTAACCTCACATTCCATTTGATCTACCTCATTGTGTTTATAAACTCTGCATTTAAATTCATCCTTTAGCATAGATAGATCTGTATCAAAGACCTCTTGAACACTATCTATTCTGGACATCCGCATGCGCTGGCCCTTCAGTACATTCTTAAAAACCCTCTTCGGATGCATACTATTCCTGTGTAAGGTGGCATTTACCCTACATTCTTTCCTGAACATACATGTGGCTATTTGGTCATCTAATGACCTATATATCTTGACATCAAGGAAATCTATGGCAGTATATGAATGGTGATGGGAAAATTTAAGAAAATCGGTGGTTATATTCAAATATTGCACGAAATGTGGTATTAATTCATGTGGCCCTTGCCAAAGAAAAAAGGTCATCAACAAACCTTTAAAAAAAGGCTATATATTTCCTATATGTATGTTGACTGAGCATATATTTCTCTTCCCAACCACTCATAACCAAATTGGCATAACTATTGGCGCAGGGGGTCCCCATAGCTACCCCCTGCTGTTGCCAATAATACTGCCCGTTGAAACTAAACAAGTTATGTTCCAATATAATGCTAAGTAAGCCACACAGCAACACATTCTTACTATCAGTAAAACTGCCATCTCTTTTTATAACATCACGTAATATTTTCAAACCTTGTTCATTGGGTATACTTGTAAAAAGTGACTGTACATCTAACATAATAAAACGAAGGTCATTCAAATCAGTGCAAGAACTTAAAAACAAAGACATAGAGACTATAAAATGTCTAGTATCTTTAAGAATCACTTCAGATTTATCTACCAACTTTCTTAGTTCTTTCTCAACAAAAGTAGATATAGATTCAGTGGCCCCTCCCCCACCAGAGACAATAGGTCTCATAGGGGGTCTGTGCATTGATTTATGTACTTTTGGTAAACCATTCAAAACAGGTATGATAGGATGTGTAATTTTAAAATAATTGTATAAATCAAGATTAATCATATTACTAGCTAAATAACTACTTAAAATTCTATGAATCTGATCAATGGTGTGATGAACAATATCTAAATTACTGGAACAATATGTATTGGCATCATTTAATAACTCATCCATTAATGCAAAATAACAATCTCTGTCAAGAATGACCAGAGAACCTCCTTTATCTGCTGGTCTGAAAATAACCGTGTCATCCTTTTGTAAGTCATACAGGACAGTCCACTCATCATTGGTCATATTCCTAAAATGTTTCCGTTTACTAGTAGTATTCATAAAGTATGCTCTAACTTCATTTTCACATATACAGTTAAATGCTTCTAGTATAGGATCCAAAACAGGCTTATAACAACTTAGCTTCTTATAAATATTCATATTTGTATTTTCAAACATAGTTCGTAACATAACATTCCTGGTAAACATTTTTATGTCAGTTATCATCTCTGATAAATACATGTTAGAAGCTGGTATAAATGACATACCTTTATTTAAAACATTCAACTCTATATTGGAAAAGGTCCTTTTGGATAAGTTGCAAATTATTCCCCGCTCAACTTCTGCCACATTTTCTTTATTGTTTGAGATGGTATCTTCTCTCTCTCCAATAGTTGTAGAGAACACTTCCTCCCCCTGTTCATCTGTGTCCTGTATTTGGGTATGTAACTGTCCCGTATGGGTAAAGGGAGAGGCGGAAACACCAAAGGGATGTGAACAGGCTTATCCTTAGGCTTAACTGCTTGACTGTTCAACTGTAGACTTGCCAACAAATTAGAAGTACAAGGTTCGTGAGCAGCATTGTCAACTACAGCTGCTGCTATAGGTGTCTCCATCTGAATTGCCGAAGCCCGTGTGTTCGTCGTATTGTCATCCGGCACCACTTCTGGTCTCCTCTATGGTGTCATCAGGATAGGTGTCTCTGTCAGCTCCAATCAAATCAAGGAATTATTGCGTTCCCTCACTGGCTCTAAATTTGAGCCAGTAGCTGGAGTTCTCGGCCAGGAAAAGACATGGCCGTTAGAAAAATTTCGTAAATCTTTTTCTAGCTTACGCCTTTTGATGTTAAGCAGGTGATTCTGGAAAGAGATTATTTTGTCAGTTAATTCATCTAATGCTGGAAATATCACATTCTCAGGAAAAGAAGCACACAAATTGGATTGTCCTTCCTGAATCGGCGGCAAACTGTGAGATCTTAATAACATTATAGAACAGCAAGAGAGCAGTTGGATTATTAGGCTACACAGCAACACACCACCAGGTTTGAATACCTCTATCCCTTTAAAACCCTTTCTTAAAAGGTGGAGACTATTTAAGTGATTTTATTCTGTGATAGGTTAGTTTGAAATGCTATGTATTTTATAAACAGTGTATGTGAATTTGTATTTTTTATATGGTCTTAAGAAGTGCTCAGGAGAGCATGTAAGCGCTTAACGTTCATTAAACTGCTTTTTATCACATCTGTCTTGGTTTACCTTGTGGAGTTTTTGAAGTCTTTTGGGTTTTATTGTTTTATTTCCACTGGTACTTTGCTCCACTGTTGCATTTTTTGTGTTTTTTCTGCTTTTTGTGTTATTGCTACTGTGGACCATGGCGGATGTCAATGGTATAGAACTGGATTATGTTCCAAAATCTAAATGTTCAATTTAAAACGTTTTGAAAGTATGACCTTGATATCGGAGAACCCGTTACTTAATTGTACTGCTGTGAATACTATAGATAAGACAACTGATCCTGGTTATGACCGTCAAGTGATGCTTAAAGATTTAAGAGCTTTAGAAGCTGATTTACAGAAGCTTAAATATTACTAATGTCAGTGACTTCATCCTGAAGCTAGTATTCACCACAAAGTTGTTCCTCGAGGCCTTCACATTTTGCGGATGCTTACATATGGTGAGCAATTTTTAGATTTATTAAGAGATTGGCAGAAGCTAAATTTAGATCTAAGCTTCAGTCACATGAAGCTATTGATACAGTATTTTCTTCCATTGGAAATACAACTTACAACAGCGATTCAGGAAAGACAATCTAATTCGTTTGCTACTTTTCCTGAGAATGTGATATTTCCAGCATTAGATGAATTAACTGACAAAATAATCTCTTTCCAGAATCGCCTGCTTAACATCAAAAGGTGTACGCTAGAAAGAGATTTACGTGATTTATCTAACAGCCATGTCTTTTCCTGGCCGAGAACTCCAGCTACTGGCTCAAATTTAGAGCCATTGAGGGAACGCAATAATTCCTTTATTTGATTGGAGCTGACAGACACACCTATCCTGATGATGCCATCGTGGAGATCAGAAGTGGTGCTGGATGACAATATGATGAACACACGGGCATCAGCAATTCAGATGGAGACACCTATAGCAGCAGCTATAGTTGACAATGCTGCTCACGAACCATGTACTTCTAATTTGTTGGCAAGTCAACAGTTGAACAATGAAGCAGTTAAGCCTAAGGACAAGTCTGTTCACATCCCTTTGGTGTTTCAACCTCTCCCTTTACCCATACAGGACAGTTACATACCCAAAGACAGGACACAATTGAACAGGGGGAGGAAGCGTTCTCTACAACTATTGGAGACGGAGAAGATACCATCTGAAACGATAAAGAAAATGTGGCAGAAGTCGAGCAGGGAATAATTTGTAACTTATCCAAAAGGACCTTTTCCAATATAGAGTTGAATGTTTTAAATAAAGGTATGTCATTTATACCAGCTTCTAACATGTATTTATCAGAGATGATTATTGACATAAAAATGTTTACCAGGAATGTTATGTTACGAACTATGTTTGAAAATACAAATATGAATATTTATAAGAAGCCAAGTTGTTATATGCCTGTTTTGGATCATATACTAGAAGCATTTAACTGTATATGTGAAAATGAAGTTAGAGCATATTTTTTGAATACTACTAGTAAACGGAAACATTTTAGGAATCTGACCAATGATGAGTGGACTGTCCTGTATGACTTACAAAACGATGATACAGTTATTCTCAGACCAGCAGATAAAGGAGGCTCTCTGGTCATTCTTGATAGAGATTGTTATTTTACATTAATGGATGAGTTATTAAATGATGCCATTACATATTGTTCCATTAATTTAGATATTGTTCATCACACCATTGATCAGATTCATATAATTTTAAGTAGTTATTTAGCTAGTAATATGATTAATCTTGAGTTATACAATTATTTTAAAATTACACATCCTATCATACCTGTTTTGAATGGTTTACCAAAAGTACATAAATCAATGCACAGACCCCCTATGAGACCTATTGTCTCTGGTGGGGGAGGGGCCACTGAATCTATATCTACTTTTGTTGAGAAAGAACTAAGAAAGTTGGTAGATAAATCTGAAGTGATTCTTAAAGATACTAGACATTTTATGGTCTCTATGTCTTCGTTTTTAAGTTATTGCACTGATTTGAATGACCTTTGTTTTATTACGTTAGATGTACAGTCACTTTTTACAAGTATACCCAATGAACAAGGTTTGAAAATATTACGTGATGTTATAAAAAGAGATGGCAGTTTTACTGATAGTAAGAATGTGTTGCTGTGTAGCTTACTTAGCATTATATTGAAACATAACTTGTTTAGTTTCAACGGGCAGTATTATTGGCAACAGCAGGGGGTAGCTATGGGGACCCCCTGCGCCAATAGTTATGCCAATTTGGTTATGAGTGGCTGGGAAGAGAAATATATGTTCAGTCAACATACATATAGGAAATATATAGCCTTTTTTAAAAGGTTTGTTGATGACCTTTTTATTCTTTGGCAAGGGCCACATGAATTAATACCACATTTTGTGCAATATTTGAATATAACCACCAATGTTTTTAAATTTTCCCATCACCATTCATATACTGCCATAGATTTCCTTGATGTCAAGATATATAAGTTATTAGATGGCCAAATAGCCACACGTATGTTCAGGAAAGAATGTAGGGTAAATGCCACCCTACATAGGAATAGTATGCATCTGAAGAGGGTTTATAAGAACGTACTGAAGAGCCATGGCATGCGGATGTCCAGACTAGATAGTGTTCAAGAGGTTTTTGATACAGATCTATCTAAGCTAAAGGATGAATTTAAATGCAGAGGTTATAAACACAGTGAGGTAGATCAAATGGAACGTGAGGTTACTGAATTAAGACCCAGGAATGCATGTCCTTTTCTCTATGCCAATAATTCAGTTTCCCACAATGGGAATACACACCAATCCAATGAACATCTAGTGAATTTTACGATGAATTATACTAGTGATCATAGAGCTTTTTGTGACATTATCAAAAAAAACTGACCTATTCTTATGTCACATGAAAAATTAGCCAGGTTGTACGACCACAACCAAATTTTGATTTTAAAAACAAGCGCAATCTTAAACAGATGCTATGCTATAACTATAACAATTCACGCAGTTCTATAAATAATGGATGTACTACTATGTGTGGCAAATGCAATTATTGCTCATTTATAGATACCGCGTCTAGTTTTATACATCCAACCACACATTTTAAATACACTAGTATTTCTTATACCAGTTGCTGTAGTACATATGTCGTCTACTTAGCTAGTTGTTTATCTTGTCAAAATTTCTATGTAGGAAAGACCAAGAGACAATTAAAGGAAAGGATACGTGAGCATTTATTAGCTATTAGAAAGAATGATTCAACAAATGCCCTAGCCTGTCATGTGAGGGACACAGTCTCTACACATACATTTATGTTTAGAGTTTTAGAACAACTTATGCCTGGCGGCAGACTGGGAGATCTTCATAACATTCTAGAACAGCAAGCAAGCAGTTGGATCATTAGGCTACACAGCAACACACCACCAGGTGTGAATACCTCTATCCCTTTAAAACCCTTTCTTAAAAGGCGGACACTATTTAAGTGATTTTATTCTGTGATAGGTTAGTTTGAAATGCTATGTATTTTATAAGCAGTGTATGTGAATTTGTATTTTTATATGGTTTGAAGAAGTGCTCAGGAGAGCATGAAAGTGCTTACCGTTCATTGAACTGGTTTTTATCACATCTGCCTTGGGTTACCTTGTGGATTTTTGGAAGTCTTTTGGATTTTATTGTTTTATTTCCACTGGGACTTTGCTCCATTGTGGCATTTTTTGTGGTTTTTCATCCTTTTATTGTATGCTGCACTTTTGTATATAGTTGTTAATAGTTCTCAGTATTTTAGATTGTTGTTTTCTTTTCTCTCTCTCATTTTTTCTTCTAATGTTCTGTAACTGTGTGTTCACATTGTTTTTAGCTTGTTTTATTGCATTTTATATCTAAATACTCATCAAAAGAAATTAAAAAAAAAGAAAACAATTATAAAGGTTTACCGATGCTGACTAAGAAATGCAGATACTGAAAGCTGAAAGACATAATGAAATGATGGCATGATCAAAAATCACCATTGAGATACTGGGAGGAGTAATGTATCCAATTTTTTTTCCAAAGAAGAAATAATTTGTGTTCAAAGCATAATACTGAACGCCAGTAAAATAATCAAATACAAGTTCCCCATCAGGTGACAAAACACACATTTTAGAGGATGTATAAATCACAACTGAGAATTGTAAAGTGCAAAGAAAAAGAAAAAAATATAATGTATTGGCCTGAAATTTCAAATTAGATAAAAATCCTACTCAGCTGTATCCAAAAGGAGAAATGCTTCACATATTGAGTTCACATTTTCTGTGAAGTTGTTTGGATACTGACATGTTTTGAGTTTATTGAAGCCACATTATATATTTTTATTGTTATTCTAATTTCCCCGAAATGTTCAGACTGACAGAGATAATTGCATATTCTGTTAAAGCGTTGAAGTCTATATTCTTGAAAAAAGGGATGCCTGGTGTTCTCAAATCTGACAATGCTCCAGAAAATACACATGAGGAACTCAGAACGATTTATGCATGGATGAATATTCAGAAATACAGCATCCAGCCTAGGCCATCCATAGTCCAATGAACAAGTCGAAAGAACTATTCAAACAGTGAAGGCTCTCACAAGGAGTATAGCAAAGGTTATGAGGAGTGTCACCTTGCAGTTCTGAAACAAAGGAGGAATTTAACCTCATACCAGCTTATCTACTGATGTGCACAGAGCTCTAAAACAAATTACTTATTCAACTGCACTGCTGATGCAGGAAAACCAGCACAAAGTGAAATAAATCAAAGAAAGAAAGCAGCAAAGATAGAAAAACAACTATCGCAGAAACTTCAAAAGATGTCCAGAGTTACAAGTTAGAGATACGAAACTCAGAAGACATAGAAAACTCTACAGCCTGAATATGAACTTGTTAAAGCAGCTGAACCCAGATCACACGTTGTTAGCGTAAAGGATGATGAGGTATATAATGTTAAATCACAGATAACCACACTAAACAGATATATCACTACTGGCAAATTTATCAAAATTAAGTCTCAGGAAAATGAGCAACCAGGAGTGTTACAATCAGTCCTGTTGTAAGTGAATACAAGCTGAAAAGACTACAACATTTAGCATATATATCGTCTCCATAAGTCATTTTTTTTTAATGAAATTGTTGTGCATGAAGGATTATTGCAAAGGCTAGACCAGAGGTCAAGAATAAGTAGTCATGTTAAATTCTGCAAGTATGGAAGAACTTCTAAGAAATAAGATTGATATTTCTTCAGATATCAAAGACATTGAAGAAATAAGACTAGTAATAGGGACTATTCCAAAGTTTTTTTTAAAAAAAGATGCTATGGGATGAAAAGTTGTAGTGTTAAAAAGTCAGATTTATTGGCAAATTACCATAGAAAAGACTAATGTAAAGTGTTGAATGTAACATGTATGTTATGTGTGTGTGTGTGTATGTGATTGTAGATATTCCTTTAAATGGGACAGATATACCCACAGTAGTTTCTACAGCATGTGCTACACAGTTGAAGTGAATTCAGTTTGCAATATAAACTTCAAAGAATTTAAACCACATATCTTGTCTTTGCACTTATTTCAAATTATTTATTGAGTATATTTCAATATATAATGGCATTATAGCACTAAGGATATATTGCCATTTGAAGCACACTCAATGCATTTGCTACATGTTTTAGTAACCTGCTCAGTGTCACACAACATTCTCACACATACTGTGCAGTTGGAGGGAGGTAAAAACACACACTATCTGAGGCTTGTCAAGATGGCAGCTCCTTTGTAGCTGTATAACTTGGCCTCTAGCAGTCATTTGTTTATTTCACTGTAAATGATTACATACACCAGTGACAGTTCCTTAGCATTCAGAAAATCAACAGAAACTCTGTAATTTAATGCAGCCACTGTTTATCTAGATGTGGAATAAAATATACACTGTGAATGTGTGCAGCATACAGATTTATCTGAACAATACAGTGCACAAAATAATCACACACTAGTATGGCTTGTAATCATGTGTAAATTCTTAAATAGTTTATTTCCTAAGTACAGTTAGCAGTAATATAAAAGTGGTTTGCAAAACAATTTGAAGATTGTAAATGACAAGTATTTCCTTGGGAGAGACAAAACAGGATTCATTCACATATCAAAGGCTAACCATTTAGCATCATATTGCATCTCTAAAATTTCAATGCACTCACTTCTTAGCATAACCATAGACTTCTGCAAGATGCTACTCCCTTAACTCGGAGAAGGGACTACAGTAGGCTAGGGTAAGCAAGGAACCTGCAAAACTTGCAATCTATCACAAATTATCCTTTTTGTAGTTAGGGTTCCACCCAAGGAATACCCGTTAAAAGGTGATACATTTAAACTGACATTAAGGGTTTATATTATAACATGGAAGTTCAAAAACTTTGAATGTTATAATATCGAACCCTTTAGAGTGAAAGCTGACAATAGAAAAGCCTTGGAACATCGAAATTTTACCTAGAGTTAGATTTCTGTGGTCCGTGGCTTCGCTATTTACAGCAGTGTGGTGCTATGGTTATGGACCGGGTTTAGGAAAGTGAGGGAATGGAGGTTATGGATTGGGTTCAGGTAAGTGTGGTGCGATGGTTACGGACCGGGTTAAGGTAAGTGAGCGAACGGACTAGGGTAAGGTGAGTGTGCGATAGTTAGGGACTTTAGGGTTTGGGTGCGGGTGAGGTGAGTGTGCGGTAGTGACAGACTTTAGGGTTAGGGGTGGGATAAGTTAGTTAGGGTTAGGGCGCGGGTCAGGTAAATGTGCGATTGTGTGGACGTGAGGTTTAGGGTGGGGTAGGTGAGTTAGGGTTAGGGAACGGGTAAGGTGAGTGTGCGATAGTTAGGGACCTTAGGTTTAGGGTTAGGGTTGGGTTAAGATAAGTGGGTAGCTAGTGGTGTATGTCTGGTTTAGTATAGGGTTTTGTGAAGTGTATGTGTGTGGATTATTTATTTTGGTGTGCTTGAGTTGTGTATATGTTTGTCGGAACAATTAATTTTTTCCCTGGGAAAATATTTGCTATTCTGACTGTTCTGTTTTCTGGTGTTTCGATTGAATGGTGTCGATATTATAACATTTGATGTTTTTAGACTTCACTGTTATAATATAGACCCGCCATTAGTACTATGCCACACTTTAATATTCTAAATAATCTGATAAACCTGTTCAATAGTTACAAGTTTGCATCTCGCATGAGACTAAATAAAAAAGGTTAGATCTGGAAGACAGAAGCCACATCTGATATCAACAAAAAATATATTTTTAATGCCATAGAGAAATGACTGTTATGGGCATGAAGAGTACAGAATATGTCATAATGAAAGAGTACTTAAGAAAAAAAACTGTAAAATGACTAAGTGAATTCAATATGAGAAAATGGCTAGAGCCACAAAAGATTACCTCAAAAATGCAGTAACCTTTTAATTAAAATAAATAGGAAAATTAACATAGTTTATTGCCATTATAATACTCTCAACAGGTAACAATAAATGTTGAAAAATGTTTTTAATATTGAAGAACCATAATGAATCAAAGAAAGGCAAAAAACTGAGTATCAGAGCAGAAAGTAATGCAGATCACAGGCAGACTAACAAAGTCCAGACAGATAAAATGACAGCCATTTTAGTTAAAAATACAAACAAGCAAATACAATGATTTTGCTGAAACCCAAGGAAGTAAATCAGAATACAGGGTGAAATGGCAACCATTTCAAATGTCAGGACCCACTAGAGCAAGTCCAGAAATGCAGAGAATGAATGGACAGAAGATCAGACTTGTATATACTAATCCTGAGATCCCATTTCTTGGAATATTCTCTTTTCTCCAAGGTATAGCGATATCTTGGAGTTGGTATATGTAAGTTTGGGGAATGTGAAGAGCCACCCACCCCCATATGGGAGGGTGCAGGAGAACTTGCCCTGCCTGCAAAAAGAAGTTTTAAGGACAACAGGACTTTTCGAGATTCCCTCTTCTCCTGTGTTTTCAGTCTTTTTTATTCATCTTCTTGGCACTCAGCATTAAAGGTCAACATGCCAACATTTCAATAGGGATACAGGAGAAACACACATAAGGTGATATGTGAATGTGTGTGTGCACAAGCGTGTATGTGTATGTGTGTGTGTCTGTGTATATAAAATAATGATCTGCTTGTGTATGCAGTTGTACATGTGTGTGTATCTGAGTGTGTGTGCAAGTGTGTGGGTGTGTATGTGTGTGTCTCTGTGTGTTTGTATATTAAATAAAAGTCTGCTAAGGTGTGTATGTGAATGTACACACACACACACACACACACACATATATATATATATATATGTGTGTGTGTGTGTGTGTGTGTGTGTGTGTGTGTGTGTGTGTGTGTGTGTGTGTGTGTGTGTGTGTGTGTGTGTGTGTGTGTGTGTGTGTGTGTGTGTGCGCAAGTCAGCACGCATGCTCATGTGTGTTTGTGTGTATCTGTGGGTCTCTGTATGTGTATACCCCTTTGATTTTGGGGGGCTGTGACATAAGAAAAGAAAAAGAAAAAGAAACAGTCATACCAAATGAATGACACTTGCAAAGAAATATAATTTGACAAATTCATTTGGAGATGGTCCTCACAGTATGTCAGAGTAGCTCATCAATTTTGTGTAAACTATCTCAAAAAAATCATCTGACCATTGAGCAAACAGTCTCTGCAAAATCTGCATGAGCAATGTTCAAAGGTATGATGAGTCCATTAAAACACATAAAGGCAGGTGTTGCAGTGTGGATAGTGCACCAGAAACACTGCAGGGTGTGTTTATATGGCACAATGTGGTTGATAGAAATGCACAACAATAATATGTCTCAGATTTACCTGCTAAGGTAAGTTAGGTACTATATAAAAGAGCAGTAAGCAACACTTTTATAATCATAAACTCATGGAACTGCCATCTTAAATTCTACAAGAACATGTAGATGGTGTCAGAGAATCAGGCTGCAATAGTGGAGCAAAACAGAAAGCACCTTCTAACCATATGGCCTTACTATGACTATAAGAACTGTGGCTGTAACTTTACAGTATATTCTCATCAAAAGTTATATAGCTGTCACTATGAGTACAGTTAAGGTACAATGCTAGAAGCAGAATGAATGAAGTACAATTTGTCTAATTCTGTTAGATTGCTTTTGCTGTCTCTATGTTGTGTTTACTGGCTCTGAAGCTGTAAAAAGTTGTATTATGTCTTAATTGGTATCCTAGCAGGCATCTGATAAAGGCATTCATTGTGGATGATAATCGTATTAAAGACTCATTGGCTGTTACTGCGCTGTTGTAATATGTAGTTTCATGCACTGCTCTTATCAAGAAAAATGTTTTGCCAAGCATCATTGCCTGCTGCCCTTGAGCTTTTGGTAGGTGACACATCATGCAAGTCTTATGTTGAGTGGTCATGAGGTACTCAAAAGATTTTGGAAAAGGTTGATGACCTTCAGAGTCATTCTCAGAACTGCAATCTGAGAAGCATAGTTTTATCATAAGAAGTCAAACAGCTTCAGGCAACTCATATCATCTTGTATTTTATGCACTGATAAACTGAAAGGTCACTACTTAACAGAGATGTGTAGAACTTTGCGGCAATTCAGATTATCTAAAACATTTTTTAAGAACTTATTTCAGGACAAATAGGCAATCAGGAACATGACAAGCAAAGCTTGCAGAAGGACACTGATTTCAGAGTATTTATGGAGTATCATTATTTACCACTCAGCAACATTGTTACTTGGGAGGAAAGAGCACGTTTGCTGTTTGCCTAGCAAGTGTAGCTGCTTTAAAGATTCAGCTGCATTTTGAGAGCTGTGAAACTTGGCAAATGCACTTCTTTTCTTCTCCACTGGAAGCAAATCCTTTTCTTACAATTCATTGCATACCCTGGAGAAGAGTGACCAGACAAAGTTCCAGATAATGTATATATCATCCATATTATGAGATGGTCATCGGTTTACCTACGTGTCAGTGGTAATGGATGATGTAGATGTGGGCTGATGTGTAATATTTTATAGTACATGGATCTCAGTAATTCCACTCTAAAACTCCAGAAAGTGCAATGCTGTGGAAAATACAACCTTGTTATGCACCTTTCTGACATAAGCACCTTTCAGACAGCTTTGTTAAGTACTTTTGCATGCTATGGTCCCGCACTAGACTACAAACAGCAGCCACCACAGCACATCATTGGTAAGCTTCTTTTTGTGTGGGTCAGAGCAAAGTATATTTTAGCTTTTAAAGCTGTTACTAGATCAAATGCACATTGTTTCTAGCCTCTGCCTATGTGGCAGCTCAATGTTACAGCTTTGAACACTTTGCACTTCTATGCTTGTTTCCTTCCCCCCTCTTTTTTCTTATAGTACATTGACACAGCTAAAACTCAAAGAACTACAAAGAAGAGAGTGACAGAAATAAGTGTGCTACATTTTTCAAAGCTGTGACACATATAGGGTTCCTGCACTTTTTTCTGTCTCAACCTAGAAATACATGGAACAGGTAAAGCTGCATTTACTACAGACAACTATAATCCAGTCTCTCTACTCATAACCAAGAAGCTAACATGATCTTGAAATGGAGAGGAAGAAACTCATCTTTGCAGCTTTGCTTTGCTCAGCTTGCACACTGAACATCTAGACATAAATGTGTTAAACATGTAGCAACTTGGTTAGGACTGGAAACTTAAACATAATCTTCCATATTAAGTATCTCTCTTTGGTAAGAGAGGACAACATTTTATTACTTCATCTGATCCAAGAGTGTATGGGGGAGCTTGCCTAGATGACAGTACTGCCCCTAGTTTAGTTTAACATTTTATCCATATGGAGGCAAAGTATACAAGATTTTCTTCTCCAGAAATTACCTGGCCACCACTTTCTCTAAGTTCTATGTACATTTAGCCAAATAACCAAAAACACATTCAAACTGTATTAACATAAGGCAGAACAATAGTAATCCTACCGTTCAAGTTCTTTTCTTATCTTTTTCCCCCAACCTATGTTGATCTTTTGTATCTACCTTCCAAAACTGACACCACCTCTGTGGCATATACAGATAAAGCCCTAAACACCACTTGGCTGACCATCATTCTGTTAATGGCTCAGGTCCCATCTTGGGCTGGCATAAGGGAAAATGGATTTGGATTTGCTGACTCACCTCATCAAAGTGAAGGATGTGCAAGTGAATGCCCAGGGTACATGGTCTCATGCTTGAATTCCCGGTGGAGACTACAGCCCCTGTAGGATACTGTCAATGGAAGCAGGGCTGTCTTGTGGGATTATGTCACTCATTGAAGTGGGTGACATGCCTTCACTGATCCCCACTGCATAGCAAAGCCTGAATATGTTACTGGGCATGTACAGTTAGGCTAGTACTCTAAAACAGCAAAAACCCAAAATACCCTCATGGTTCTTCAGTGAAGACTCCAATCAGTTGGCTCTCATGAGAAATGAATCAGTGACTTGACTGGGAGTGGGCCTGATAGTCAGCAAGCAATGGGGGTAAACAAATTTGCCAAAGAAAATAATAATGATTTTTGAAGCATATGTTTGTACAAATGGTACAGTTTATTTTGCACATCTTTTTTGTGGACTTTTCCAGCTGTATATTCAGTACTACTGCTTAGCTTGTCCAGTGTTTTATATGTCTTCTATTATTCCTCAGTTTGTTCACTGTTTTTTGACTCACTGGGCTGGTGAAAAAATGTGTTTATATCATGTTATCGAAAGATGAAAATAGCGAACGCTATTTCATCGGCCCCAAAACATCTAAACATGAAAACATCGAACATTCAGAACAACAAATTGTTTACCATGGAAAAAATTTGCTGCTCCAAAACACATACACACAACACAAGTACATCATACAAACAGCAACCACACACATACACTTAAATTCCTACATCTAATGCTACACTAAAGTAAACATACACTACTATCTACCCACTTACCTTAACCCAAACCCTAACCCTAAGTTCCATCACTATCGCACACTCACCTAACCCGCGCCCTAACCCTAACTCACTTAAACTGCCCCAACCCTAAAGTCTGTCACTATCGCACACACAGCTAACCCACACCCTAACCCTAACTCACTTAACCCGTCCCTAACCCTAACGTACAAACAATCACACACTTACCTGACCCCAACCCATAACTTTCCACCACAGCGCTAAGAATAGCAAAGCCACAGAAACAGCCAACCAAATTCTTTCACGGGGAAAGAATTCCCTGTTCTGCAGCTTAGCTATTCTTAGATTTCTCTGAATAGTGTTCGATATCAGAACATTCAAAGTTTTAATACTTCGATGTTCTGATATAGACCTGAAAAAATGGCACATTTGGAACAGTGCTCAGAAGAAAACACTTTTGAATGAGTGATTGAATGAATGAAATAAAGAATGAATGAATGAACAAATGGTTAAATAAATAAGAAATGCATTAATTTATTAAATGTATACATACATATATACATACATAGTTGCATTTTATATTGTGTCCAGTGGCATTGCTTTCTCTTTCTTAACAGTAAAATGCTGTTTAACTAATGTGGTCTTTTTTTTTCCATAAGGTAATGCCTCTTTCTTTGAGCAGTTGAATGTTTGATAGCTATGGTTGATAGTTTTACTTTCTATATTTTCCTTATTAACAAAAATTGGAGGCCCATAATTAATTTGCTCTTGACAGACACTAATGTACATTGTTCAATAGCAGTATGCATGTTCCTTTCTTGTGGCTTTTACAGCAGTTGTTGCTGATGATTTTTTTCTTCTCAACTGCAAAAATATCTGCCTACTTACTTTTTATTTTTATGGGCACATTATTATCCTTTTGCCTGGGAGCACCTTTTGGCTGCTGGAAATGGTTAGTTCAGTAGTTATAGGTTAGCATTGATAAACTCTTCCATCTACTGACCAGGCCGCACTGTACTATGGGTCAATTAAGGCATTATTGGATGTAGATAGAAAAAAAAATCCTCTGCAGTAGTTGGCTATTTTGTACCTCATTTTCCATCTAAAATCCTTTACCATGTTGTAGGCATGTCAGTTTATTCATTATTAGACAATGGGTGACATATCGATCACCATCCTGACTGGCAAATGAATGTTCTCCAGCAGGGTGTTGATGTACAGGTAATGCTTACTGAAATACAAGTCTGCTACTTTGCCACAGCATATTAAACTTCTGTGAAGCTTGGACATTAAAAAAAACGGTCACCATTTTTTAAGATTGCTAAATTGTGTTTTGCTGTTTAGATAGTATAAAATTAAAAGAAAAGTACAGAAAAAAAAAAGAAAAATCATGTGTGTCTGCGTTTTGTGTGTGTGTCTGTGTGCATGTGTGGCAGTGTGAGAGAGATAAAGAGAGGGACAATGTTGAGTGTAACACACAGTCTGTCAGCATGTAACTGCTGGCGTTATTGGTTGAATTTAATCACTGATGATTTAACATGAAACAAAAAGAGAAACTCTTATGTTATGACAATGATGTTACTGGTGGACTTTAATAGCCAGCAATTTACCAGGAAGTTGGACAGAGAAGCCCTAGAGTATGCATCTCATAATACCTGAAATTACTCACTGATTTTAATCAACAATGATTTTCCAGGAACTCCGACAGAGAAGCACTATGGTATAAAACTCTAAATATCTGGCATCATTCAGTGACTTTAATTGACTTTGATTTTTTTAATCTACACTATAACCTGCAATTCTTCTAGGTGAATGAGGTTGGCTCACTTGTATTTCTTACTGGTGGCTGTCCCAACTACCTAAACAATCGTAGAGCTCATATAACAAGCTATTGGATATACTAACATGCAGGATGATACTAGATATATCTAACACTCAACAGTATGTTTGTGCATGTACTTGTACGTGAGCAGACATTAAATACTTACATAATTTATATTTTAGATGTAAAATGCTTCCTACAACAGCAATTACATATACTAAGGAAAGTTTGAAAAATTAGGTGGAGGAACTATTTTACAACTCCAACAGCAATTACATATACTATGGAAAGTTTAGACATTAGATGGGTGAACTACTTTACAACAAAACTAAAAACAAAGTAGTGCATGGAGCATACTGCTTACTGACCTATATTTGGAAAAAGACAAATCAGTTAAGGGCAGAGTGACAAGAGACCCAACCTTTACAAATGTTAAGCACCTCCTGCTAAAGTTGTTGAGGTTAAGTCTTGGGTTAGGCTGTAAAAATCTAACAGTGCAAATGACAGCAGCAAAATAAAAGATTTGTGTCTGTCTGCTGTCCATTGGTAGCATGTCTCTTACTTCCTGTTCTAAGCTTGGAAAGTTATCGTAATAACAGGATGTGTTTTCACCTGATTTTCTGAAGGATGCAAAGTCTGAAACTTAAATGTATGCCATTATTTTTTGTCTTCAATCCTCAGTAATTTGCCTGAAAACCATGGAGTTGATGAGGAATATCCCCAACATATGAAGCAAAAATCTGGACATTCTGCAATCATCCGGACATTTGTGAGGCATGAAATGTGAGTGAAAATGTAAGTGACTGTGTTACACTACCTTACAGAAAGCCGATGAAACACATTTTTTTTTAACTTTTTTCATTTTTAATGTACCTTGTAGTACGTGGAGTAGTTAAAGCTCCATGCACTACACTACAAAGAATTATGAGCGGTTCAGCGATGCTAACTCTAATATTATATGTTCTTGAATGGATGCTAAGTTTCACATCTCAAGCTTTGCTCTTGAGGTGGGTTTCCTGGCATCCATCTCTTGAATACATAATAACACTGTTAGCATTTACTGACTGCTCATAATCCTCCACACTATATAGTAATAAGGAAAAAACAAATACAAAACAAATGAACAGATATCCCATTCTCTAAGCACAATAATGCCCTCCATGGTGTGTGTTACTGTGCCCTTCCAGGGGTGTAAAGGCCTGGTGCCTACACATATCAAATACAAAACCACATCTCTTCAAACTTTTTGCAACAAAGGTAACATATAAACAGTCTTTTTATTAAAGAACAACTAGATACAACATGGTTAGAATTTTTATGAATGATAACACAGATACTAATTTCTGTATTGTATTACTAAATAAAGTAACGTTAAAATGATATAAGAGATTGTAAAAAAATCTAAATATGTTGATGTAAATAATTCTTAATGCTGGTAATTGCAGTGGAAACAATAATGCTAAGAAACATCATTCTAGCATTTTGAGAGAAAAGCAAACTAATTTAAAAACAGGAATGAAGACAAACTCCAGTATAACTCCTGGTAACAGGGTAGACACTGGACAACTCTAGAATGTTAATAGCAATTTATTCAATACTCAAATTAAAATGATAAGTGCTTTCATCCACTTATACATGTAGACTTCACCCAGTCAGCAATTGAAGAATCCACATTAGTTAAAGAATATCTATGCACCTTAAAATTGTTTTCTTTGTTAAAAGTAATCTTTTAACATAACTCATCATAACTCTGACTACATCCCTGCCACTTTTCAAACAAAAAATTAAACACTACTTCCAAAATCATTGGCTGTGTTCCTGCAATACACCTGACTAACCATTTTCGCTTACCCTGTTTCCCCTCCACTCTTTTCTTCTCTACCCACCTCAGTTTTGTTTCTTTTACTGTTTTGAGATTTAAGTATGTACTTTTTGTACAATTGTGTATATTTAATGAACTGCTTATTGTAAACTTGTTTCTTTTTTAAATTTTCTTTCTTTTTGTTTTTGTAATATCTGATCTTAGCTATTATCTTAGAGTAGTATTTTTTTTTTTTATGTAATGTACTTAGTATATAGTGGAGCTTTTCTCCTCGGGCCTCTGCTGAAAATGGACATGTATCCAGCCAGACTAGCCCGGTCAACAAATGTAAAATAAAAATAAAAAATAAAAATAAAATAAATAAAATCTTACAATTATGGGTATGGTGGGTCTCATCCACTAAATGTTATTTTTATGCATATAGTTTGAGCTGCTCTAATTAGAAAATACTGTGTGATGTCACATTTAAATTCATTATATAAACACCTGTTAATTTCAATTGCTTTATCTGATGAAGTCTACATGTATAAGTGGACGAAAGCACTTACCATTTTAATTTGAGTATTAAATAAATTTCTTTCAACATTCTAGAGGTGTTCAGTGTTTATCCTGTTGCCAGAAGTTATACTGGATTTTGAGAGAAAAAAACAGATGACATTTTTATTATACAAACAATACTTGATTTAGAATTTATTTATTTTTATTTATTTAACATTCATTTACTGGGAAAGTCTGACTTGGAATGAATCAATTTTCAGTGTTGGCCCAGGGAGAAATGCTCCAGCCATGTGCTTGCAATTCATAACTTCTTTTTAATCACATTTTAACAACTTTATAAAAAAAATACATAAATTATCTCATCACTGACTTTAAATCTGTTAAGCCTAAACCAAAACTATCAATTTAAGGGAATATTTAGATAATAATCTGCAATTTTTAACAAGCTGAGCTAACGTTAACTCATAACTTCCAATTACAGGCTTATTAGAAAGATACTACTTAACTGTAATTGGCTTCACATTTTTTTCTCTAAGAAATTCTAAAAAAAAATATAATTTCATAATAACTGTTTTCTTGTACCACAAGGTTTGAACAGTTTTCCCCTTGTCTATGATAACAATAAACAGTTTGTCCCTTGTCTATGATGTTAACAGTCTAATTATTTCTAATCAATGTCACATTGTTAATAACATTGAGGATTATGATTGAGTCACTGATTGTAATGAACATATTATGTGTTCAAGAGATGGACACCAATAAATTCATCTCAAGAGCAATGCTCAAGAGGTGAATCTTGGCATCCATGTTGAGAACACATAATTTTTCATTACAATCTGAGCTAATCAGAATTCTTTGTGGTGCATGGAGATTTATCTTCTCCATATACCACTAGCTAAGCAAAAATTAGATAAAAAAATGCAAAGTGTTGTGATGGCTTTGAAAGCAGGCAAATCAGTGGAAAAGTGGTTGATGTACTTAAGCATTCCCTGTGCAAAAGAGCAGTTTAATTTAAAATGTGTGTGAACTTTATCAGATAGCTAGCAGAGACAGAAGTTGAAACAAAGCCATTTATGTTCTTCTGCTGCTGTTTTCTGATCAACATTGTCTGCTTTAAATGCAGACCTGACCTTTATATTATTAATGTTGGGTCTCACGCTATAGCAATGCAAATTCAAAATATAATTTAGCCACTTTTTGAGCATAATCAGTGCACTCCATTTACTACAATGTTAGCTTAATGAATAAAAATTGCATAACACAGTCTAGAACTACATGTTTAGTATAAAATGATATATGATGATACATTTGGCTTTGCATAGGTTCATAGGGTCTATATCATACATTTGAAATTCCAAAATGTCGAAAACCATAGGTTCGAACTTGGAATTTTGAATATTGAAAACATTGAACGCTCAAAATAGCAAATTTTTTCCCAGGGAAAAAAATTGCTGTTCCGAGAAATATACACACAAAACAAGCACACCAAAATAAATAAACCACACAAATACAGTTAATAAACCCAACTCCACACTAAACCACACATACATTACTAACTATCCACTTACCTTAACCTGCACCCTAACCCTTAGTTCTGTAACTATCGCACACATACCCTACAAAACTACACATGACCAAAGCAATAAATACAGACACATACAGTTAACAAAACCCAACCCTACACTACACCATACATACATTACTAACTATCCACTTGACTTACCTTAACCCGCACCCTAACCCTAAGGTCTGTAACTCTCGCACCACAGTGGAGGACATAGCAAACTCCAATGATGGCCCACCGATTTCTTTCCCTGGGAAAGAAATCAATGCTCCGTCAGTTCGTTCTTCTTAGATTTTGAACATTTCATTTGGATTAAATTAAATTCGGCTTTTTCAACATTTGAAATGCTGATAGGAACCCGGTTCATAGGTCAATAGCAGACAATCATTCTGCAGACCATTACAAGCCTAATCAAAAAAATAAATAAATAAAAATAAACCTGTTCAAAAGCTTGTTCCAGCCTCAAGGAGGGCAAGACAAGTTAGACCTAGGGAGAATTTAAGGCTAATTCAATTATACAGGTTTACCTTGAAGGTGAAAAGTGTGCAATTTTTTCTAGAGATGAGAGATATACCTGAATATAAAACTATTACACCAACATGTCTTATTTATCTGTTGATGAAGATTTAGTTCCTGTAACCAGGTATTTGATGTACCATTTATCCTGTGAAGGAACAGAAGTTGAAAGAGAGATGGATCATTTATGGCTTCAAAGGCTATACTCAGTTATCTATGGAAGAATCTATAATAGACAGTACAGAGTACAGTGAGGGGTCTGTCACTCTTATACGTTCATACATGTGCACTAGGCTAATGGCACTGTAGCCTTTACAAGCCTAGCCCATAAAAGTGCCCTGGCATTCTGCCACCTGATGTTAGTTCCCAGTGCCTCTATCAAGTAGAATCACTAGAGTGATCCCCAGGGTGAACTTTCTATTTCCCGTCCACTCATCAAGATTTTTCTTGAAGAGGGCCAGTGAGGTGCTCTGCTTGACATGTATGGGAAGTCTATTCCAGAGCATGGGCAGTCTCTGAATTATGAACCTGTCCCTCCAGCATGTTCTGTTGATTGTGGTAATGAGGTTGAGGTCTCTGGAGTGTGTGGTGTGGTGAGATTGGGATTTCTTTAGATGTAGCATTTCTAACAGAGCTGGGTCAGACATGGCTTTGTAAGTCAAGCAGAGATTGCCTCGTAGTAGACAATATGAGACAGAAAATAGCTGGAGTTTTTTTAGTCTGTCTGTGCAGGACATGTGTTCAAGGCCTATGATCCTCTTCGTAAGGTACTTTTGTGGCATCTCCAGCTGTTGTATGTGTCTAGTGAGGTACATGCTGAATGGGGCATTATACTCTATGATTGATCTAATGAGGGAAGAGTAGAGAGAAATGATGACCTCTTTCTTCCTGGATGCAAAACCCTTGGTAATGAGATGTGCCACATAGAAGGATTTTGTGACCACAGTGGCAATGTTGTGGTCGAAGGAGAGGTTACTGTCAACATGTGTCCCCAGATCTCTTATAACACCTTTAGTGTTCAGTGGGCTCCCATCAATGTGATAATTAGTAGGAACTGAGTTTTTCCCAAAGGGGATGATGATGCATTTTTGGCATTAAACTTAAGACCATGGTTTTGACACCAGTCATTGGTCTCAGTGAGGCCTTTCTGTAGGATATCTGCATCACTTGGGGAGTTAATAATGGCTCACAGCTTGCAGTTGTCTGTGAACTTGGTCAGCCAGAGTCCCTCCTTGTTGGTCTGGGCTTCTGAGAAGTAGATGCCAAATAGTAGAGGACCCAGTACCGATGTCTGTGGGACTCCACTTGTGATTGGTCGGCAGTCTGACTTGGAGTTCACTACTTTCACACTGTGGGTACTATCTGTGAGCCAATTTGCAACCCACCTACCCATATAGTGGTTGATGCCTAGTCTTGTGAGTTTATCAATATTTTCTGAGTGAGGAATGGTATCAACGGCATTGGCCAGATCGAGGTAGGCTGTATGAACTGCCTTACCCTCATCCATACCTCTGGTGACTGACTCAAAGAACTCAACCAGGTTGAGCAGGCATGATCTGCCTTTCATAAAATCAAATTGCATGGGATCTAGAGTTTGGAGATTCCCTGTATCCTTGTTAATTAGGTCCATGATGATGTACTCCATAGCCTTACATATCAGACTCATCAGGCTAATAGGGCGATAATTTCCAGGGTCTGTAGTCACTCCTCCTTTATGCCATTCAGTAGAGATAAAGCCTGAGGTGAGGCTGTGAGTGAACAGGACACACAGATGTGCTGCCAGTTCACTTTGTAATTCATGTAGAACACAGCCAGGGATATTGTCGGGTCCCATGGAAGCTATACTCTTGACCTTGGACAATGCAGCTTTAACATGTGCTGCTGTAATACTGGGTGTCTGGCATTCTTCCGGTATTGAGATTGGTCTTTTGGGAGGGGGAGAGATAAAGTTCGCATGGAATCTGTCGGCCAGTATGTTGGCAATATCTGCTGGCCAGTATAGGAGGTGCCATTGTGTAGTAACTCAGAGAAAATCTGGGTATTGCTGTGGAGATTCTTTATATAATTATAGAAGGCTTTGTGGTTGTTTTTAGTGTCTGCCACAATTCTGCCTTCATTGCTGGCTTTGGAGGTTTTGATGAGCGATCTCAACTTTTTCTTGAGGCTAATAAGGGAATTTTTCCAGTCTTGGGACTTCAGCTTTTTCTGCAACAGTATCTTTCTTCTATTGTAGAGTTTATTAATGGCAGGGGACCACCAGATTGGCTTCATTTTTTTGGAGGAGAGCATCTTGGTTCTGTTGGGTATGGCTAGTTCCATGCATTTATGTGTGTGTTTGTACAGTGCATTGGTGTATGATTTGGCAGTCATGCATCAATTTTCCATTGGCATGGGTGCCATGACATTAGCCACCTCTCTTTTAGGAGTCCAAAGTCAGCTTTGGAGAGGTTTTTCATGGTGGATACCTTTGCTAGGGATGTGGGTGAGATGTGGATTTCCATGGTGATTAGTTTGTGGTCAGATCTAACCAGGGAGGAATTGACTATTTGTGTAAAGCAATGGTTGTCCATATTAGTAATAACCAGGTCAAGGATGTTGCTTCCTCTAGTGGGGGTAAGAATAAGCTGGTCCAGGGCAATGGAACTGATGAATTCCAGGAAGTGTTAGCCCAGTGCATTGGTGCATGAGTAGTTTTCCCAGTTGATGGAGGGGTAGTTGAAGTCACCTAGTATGAGAGTGCTGGATTGCATCTTAATAGATTCCAGGGTGCTTAGGAATGTGGAGTGAGAGTCTTGGGACATGGTTGGGGACCTATAGCAGGATATGATCTGAATCGCCATCTTACCCAATGTTAGTTGTACCTGGAGTATCTCAGATGCATTATGCTGTGCTACTGGTCTGGAAGTGTGAATATCCTTTATGAATATGGATACACCACTGCCTTTGGTCCATGTTCTAGGGCAGAAAGGTGTGGAATAAGTTATAGCCTGGTAATGCAGGGATGCTTTCTGCTGCTTTAAATCAGGTTTCCATTACACCACAAATGTTGATGTTCTGCATTTTGAGGACTGCTTTGAGCAGGTGCATCTTGAGATTCAGACTTCTAGCATTGAGCAGTGTGACCCTCAGATTGGATTTATTTATAGCTGCTCTGGTGGTAATTTGGTCTTTGGAACACCACCTAAAAAACGCACTATTGGGATGGCAAGAGCCTTAGCCAGTACCCAGAAACCTAGGTTTCCTAAGATGGAAAATCATTGAGGTCTTTCAATCATGGCATCCCAAGCAGACAGATACTGGATCCCCTTAGAATGACACCAGAAACTTAGCCAACTGTTGAAGTCAATCATTTTCTGTTTGTACTGCGGTATCATTCTGAGCAATGGTAGGATGCTACTCAGGACTAGGGTCATACCCGCCTGGGCCACATAATCTGAGAGCTGCATCATGTCTCTTTTCATGTAGTCCAGGGAGATACATCTCAGGTCATTCACACCCACATGGACAATGACAGAGTCATATTTGTATTTGTTGTGGAGTGATCTGAGTACATGCGTTATGTGTTGGATTCTGGCACTTGATAGACAGCTGACTGTTACCTTCTCCTTATTCAACCTAGTGAGTGGGACATCAGTGTGCCTCACTATTTAGTCACCTATGATTATTGTATTAGGCAAGCTGTTTTGCATTAGGGGCTTAGGATGAGGGGCACACTGTGTAGGTGAGCTATCTGTCTTGTCGTTTGTGCTGTGTTGTGGTGGTCAAGTGCATTTCTGCCTTGGAGGTCTCTGCTGTTTGGGTAGATTTCTGTTGAGAGCCTATGCAAAGGTGGGTGTGTGGTTTATGTTTTTATGTGAGGTCTGTGATGTTGGGTGTTCTGGAGGGCTATGTGTTCCATGTGGTGTGGTGCAGGTGTTGACCTTCTCCTCTTGACCAGCTATTCTGGTCTTGGTTGAGAGTGCATGGCTTCCAATTTGGAGATATAAGTACATCTCTCACAAGTCTGAGTGTTGAGGAGAGGGTTGTCTGTGTACATGAGGCAGTTGGTACACTGCCTCAGAATAGCCAAGTTCACCAGGCTAATAGGAGAAAGCACAGGGAACTGACCTTTAGACATGCCAGGAGGGATGGACATCATTACTTAGTACTGGAGCTGTTTCCTTATAGGACGTCTAGTGTTGATAGCACTTATGTTTGCTACAATAATTGCTGCAAAAAGCCTGATGAAGTGCTAGGCAAATAAACTATTTAAAGTGCAAGTGAAATGAGAAATAGCAAGATCTAAGGGAAAATTTGAAGAGCAGACATTCTAGGACCAGTAATAACTTTCCCCAGCATAGCGGTGCTGCAAACCCATGCAAACATGGGCTTTTAAATCAAAAAGTTGAAAGGGATAGAACAACTGCCAAAATGGCCAATAAACTACAATTTCAGAGTGAGAAATCACTCCTCTTGTGATATATAGGTTACCTAGTGCGTACCACTCCCACTGATAAGCTGGAAGGATTCCTTCTAAGACAGAAAGTTCTGGAAAACTCAGAAACAATCCTGGATACAGCAAATCTGTATCTGGACCACCCTATTAACAGGAAAAGGAAGGAAACAAGCTTAGAACTTCTTTTTGTTTTTTTGCAGAAACAAACAGTTAAAGCAGTAATAGAAATACTTTAAATGCAGTGCAAGCTAGCACACTTGCGTGTGTAGCAATATTAAAGCAAATACAGTTAAAATAAAAGCAATTAGTACAAAAAGCAACTTAAGTCAAGTGCAGAAAGCAGTATAATCAGATAAAAATCAAAATGGAGGCACTTAAAGTCTCTCTTTCTTCGTTCTGTTGCTCTTGTAGTCTGCAGGATGCCAAAACAGGATCCACGGAGCTTAACCAAGCACACACCCATGCAAACAGGGGCTTTTAAACCAGAACTTTGAAAGGGATAGAAAAACTGACCAAACGGCCAATAAACTACAATTTCAGAGCCAGAAATCACTCCTCTTGTGATAGATAAGCTACCTAGTGCTTACCACTCCCACTGATAAGCTCAATGGTATCCTTCTAACACAGAAAGTTACAAAACAGTCATGGATACAGTAAATCAGTATCTGGACTACTCTAGTAACAGGAAAGGTGGAAAAAGGCTTAGAACTTTTTTTTTTTTTTTTGCAGAGAAACAGTTAAAATAGTAATAAAAATACTTTAAATGCAGTGCAAGCTAGCACATTTGAAAGTGTAGCAATATTAAAGCAAATACAGCTAAAATAAATGCTGTTAAAATAAGAAAAGACTTAAATCAAGTGCAGAAAGTAGTATAATCAGAAAAAAATCAAAATGGAGGTACTTAAAGTCTCTCTCCTTTTTGTTGCTCTTGTAGTCTGCAGAATGCCAAAACATGATCCGTGGAGCTTAAGCAAGTACAAACCCATGCAAACAAGGGGTTTTAAATCAGAAATTTGAAAGGGATAGAAAACCTGCACAAGCGGACAATAAACTACAATTTCAGAGCCAGAAATCACTCCTCTTGTGGTAGATAAGCTACCTAGTGCTTACCACTCCCACTGATAAGCTCAATGGTATCCTTCTAACACCAAAAGTTACAAAACAGTCATGGATACAGTAAATCAGTATCTGGACTACTCTAGTAACAGGAAAGGTGGGAAACAAGCTTAGAACTTTTTTTTTGTTTTTTTGCAGAAAAAAACGGTTAAAACAGTAATAAAAATACTTTAAATGCAGTGCAAGCTAGCACACTTGAGTGTGTAGCAATATTAAAGCAAATACAGTTAAAATAAAGGCAGTTAAAATAAAAAAAATGACTTAAATCAATAAACTACAATTTCAGAGCCAGAAATAACTCCTCTTGTGGTAGATAAGCTACCTAGTGCTTACCACTCCCAATGATAAGCTGGAAGGCTTCCTTCTAACACAGAAAAGTCTGGGGAACTCAAACTTACAAAACAGTCCTGGATACAGCAAATCTGTATATGGACACAGATACCCTCGCCTCCTACCACCGAACACTACAATCTGTGAGAGATGCACTTATCTAGCCAAACTGGAGGTAAAGCTCTCTCCAACCAAGACTGAACTTGACAGTCAAGAGGAGAAGGTAAACATTTGCACCACACCGCACTCATCACATAGTCTCACTAAATCTACACCACCAAAATCCACACATAGTAACACAAAAACATTTGTGGAGGCTCTCAGTAATAATCTGTCTAAGATACAGAGACCGCCAAAGCAGAAACGCAAGCAACCTCCATCCGCCAACACAACCCAAATGACACATAGCCCACAGACTCAGTGTGCCACTCAACCACAGCCAATAAGGCAAAGCAACATACCCAACATACTAGTCATAGGTGACTCTATAGTCAGGCACACTGATGTCCCACTCACCAGGCTAAACAAGGAGAAGGTTACTGTCAGCTGCCTGTCGGGTGCCAGGATCTGCCACATAACCCACACACTGAAGTCACTCCACAACAAGTACAAATATGACTCTGTCATTGTCCATGTTGGTGTGAATGACCTGAGACGTACCTCCCTGGACTACATGAAATAAAACATGGAAAAGCTCTCTGATCTTGTAGTCCAGACAGGTATGACCCTAGCCCTGAGTAGCATTCTGCCATTGCCCAGAATGATACCACAGTACAAAGACAAAATGATTGACTTCAACAACTGGCTAAGCTTCTGGTTTTATTCTAAGGGGATCCAGTATCTGTCTGCTTGGGATGACATGGTCGACAGACCATGATGCTTTGCCAGAGATGGCCTGCACCTGTCACCCCTGGGATTCTGGATACTGGATAAGGCTCTTGCCTCCCCTATAGTGCCTTTTTTAGGCAAGATTCAAATGACAAATTCACCACCATAACAGAAACAGGCAAGCAAAAACTGAGGATAATGCTACTCAATGCTAGAAGTCTAAATCTCAAAATGCACTCACTCGAGGCACTCCTTAAAATGGAGAATATCGATATCTGTGCAGTGACTGAGACCTGGTTCAAGGCTCCAGAGAGCACCCCTGCATAACCAGGCTATAACTCATACCACACTTTTCAGCCATGTAGCCTGGACCGAAACACCAAAGGTGGAGGTGTGTCCATATTCATTAAGGACATCCACACCTCCAGGCTAGTTGCTCAGAATAATGCATCCGAGGTTATCCAAGTGCAAATAACTGTGGGAAAAACTGCAATCCAAATTGTAGCTTGCTACAGATCCCCCACCATGTCCCAGGATTCCCACTCCTCTTTACTTGATGTACTGGAAAATATTAGGATTCAACCAAACATCCTAATAATGGGTGACTTCAACTACCCCACCATTAACTGGGAAAACTACTTGTGTACCAACTCCTTAGCTCAATGTTTTCTGGAATTCATAAACTCCAATGCCCTGGATCAACTTATCTACACCCCCACCAGGGGCAACAATATCCTAAACCTAGTCATTACCAACATGAGTGACCGGTGTTCCACACCTGAAGTCAACTCCTCGTTGGTGCGATCCGACCATAAGCTAATCACCCTTGATATCCACATCCTACCCCCACCCCCTATTAAAGAAACCATGGTAAAACATTTCTCCAAAGCCATCTTTATGCTTCTTAAGACAGAAGTGGTGAACTTCATGACACCCATGTAGATGGACAGTACAGTTACAACTGCTGAATCCTACACAAATGCACTCTATAAGCACATACACGAGTGCATGGATCGTGCTATCCCAAACAGAACCAAGACATTATCCACCAAAAAAAGGAAACCAATCTGGTGGTCCCCTGCCATAAACAAACTGTACAACAGAAGGAAGAAACTGTTGCAAAAAATAGTAAAATCCCATGAGTAGAGGAGCTCCCTGGTCAGCCTCAGTAAGAAGCTGAGATCCTTTATAAGATCCTTCAAAGCTAGCTATGAAAACAAAATCACCACTAATTCTAAGGACAACCACAAAGCATTCTATAGCTATGTCAAGAATCTCAAAGGCAACACCTAGATCTGCTCTGAGTTACAGCACAACGGCACGAAAATTACAGAACCAACTGATATTGCCAACATCCTGGCAGATAGGTTCAGTGCTAACTTTACCCCCCCCTCACCCCCTAAAGGGCCCATAACTATACAGGAAGAATGCAGAGTCCCTGTGATCACAGCTATGCAGGTAAAAGCTGCCCTCTCTAAAGCCAAAAACACAGCATCCATGGGAATGGTCAACATCCCAGGCTGCATTCTACACGAACCTCAGAATGAACTGGCTCCACACCTAAGCACCATGTTCAATAATAGCCTCACATCAGGCTTTGTGCCCACTGAATGGTGCACAGCAACAGTTATCCCACACCATAAAGGGGGAGCCACCACTGATCCTGGGAACTATCGCCCTATTAGCCTGACGAGCCTGGTGTGCAAGGCCATGGAACATATCATCATTGAACTCATAAACAAAGACATTGGTAACCTCCAAACTCTGGATCACACCCAGTTTTGGTTTGGGAAAGGCAGATCATGCCTCCTGAACCTGATCAACTTCTTTGAGGCAGTCACCAAGCCGTAGATGAGGGTAAGGTGGTTTACACAGTCTATCTTGACCTCGCCAAGGCTTTCAACACCATCCCCGATTATGGAATTATAGCTAAACATATTAAACTAGGTATAAATCCCTACGTCACAAGATGGGTTGCCAACAGGCTCACTGACAGAACCCACACTGTAAAAGTTGCAGTCTCCAAATCTGACCTCAAACCAGTGATAAGTGGAGTACCACAGGGTTCAGTCCTGGGACCTCTCCTGTTTGGTATCTACTTCTCTGAAGTACAGGCTAACACAGAAGACCACTGGCTAATGCAGATGACTGCAGACTAGGAGCCATAGTCAAACCCCGAAATAATGTGGACATCCTACAGAAGGACCTCGCTGAGACAGGTGCCTGGTGGCAGTGCAATGGCCTCAAGCTCAATGCCAAAAAGTGCAGTGTCATCCCCTTTGGTAAAAACTCTGTACTCATGAACTACCACATAGGCAGCAATCTACTTAGCACTGAATGTGTGATAAGAGACCTTGGGACCCAGAACAAGCAGCTAAACAGGCAGGGAGACCAGCGAAACCACCAACACACAATAAGAACAGAAACCCTCCAAGATGTATAGCACGTTCAAGCAATGCAGGTTTATTTAACGTATATTCACTATAGTAACGTTTTCGTTGATAAAAAATTGTAAATCATGAGCAAGTTTCTTTATGAAGGAGCAACCTTCAAGTTTTTTGTATTGGAATCTGTTGCACAGTGCACCAGGGGTGGCAATTGGTCTGCACTGTTGTCTCATAAAGAAACTTGTTGGCAGATTTTATTGGAATCAAACAAGTATCCTGGGTTGAATGATTCCATTTCCATTGCTCCGTATTTAAAATTAAAGGCAGAAAAATTGTAAGGCCATGGATACTTACTGTGCTATTGTGCAAAGTAAATTGATTTTATATATTAAGATATTTGTCAACCTTGCTCATGATTTACAATTTTTTATATACACATTTTTTAGTTTTACTTGTACTTGTAGGTTCTTTTTATATATATAATTTTTAATTAGATTATATGGTACATGGTGGTATGTATGTTTTTTGTGTATAATTAAATATAAAATTTGTTCATGCTGAATTTTAAACCTTTGTAAAGGAATGTGGCTTAGTACTTTTAAATAAGTATGTATTGCTTTAAATTTGTATTATGTCATTATCCAGTCATCAAGCTATTGCATAAAAGAATGTGTGGAGGAGTGATTTTCTATCTGAGGAAGTTGTTTTATCAACGAAAACGTTACTATAGTGAATATACGTTAAATAAACCTGCATTGCTTGAACGTGCTATACATCTTGGAGGGTTTCTGTTCTTATTGTGTGTTGGTGGTTTCGCTGGTCTCCCTGCCTGTTTAGCTGCTTGTTCTTGGTGATTTTATTGGTTTTTCGCAGCACCTTGGGACCCAGGTGGACAGTAGTCTCTCCTTTGATAGTCACATCACCACAGTAGTTAGGAAGTCCTTCTATGTGGCACACCTCATCATAAAAGGGTTCTCATCCAGGAAAAAAGAAGTCATTGTTCCCCTCTACTCAACACTCATTAGACCCATTATAGAGTACAATGCCCCTTTTGGAATGTACCTTACAAGACATCTGCAGCAGCTGGAAAGGCCACAGAAGTACCTCACAAAGAAGATTATTGGCCTCAAACAAAATGCCTTACACTGACCGTCTGAAAAAACTCCAGCTTTATTCTATAGCATATCGCCTACTCCAAGGTGATCTCTGCCTAACATATAAAGCTATTTCAAACCCAGAGCTGCTGGACATGCTACACCTAAAGAAATCCCAATCCCTCCGAGCTACACGCTCTAGGAACCTAAACCTTGTCACCACAATAAAAAGGACATGTTGGAGGGAAAGATTCCTGTCCCAGAGACTTCCCAAAATCTGGAACAGACTACCCATCTATGTCAAGCAAAGTTCTTCATTAGCACTCTTCAAGAAAACTCTTGATGAGTGGATGGGAAATAAGAAATACACTCTGGGGATCAATTCTGTGTCTCTGCTCGACAGTGGCTCAGGAAAATAACTTTCTTGGGTGGCGTAAGCCAAGGAACCTTGTTGGCTAGGCTTACGTAGAGGCCCTTGGGCCGATAACCTAGTACCTACCTATGAACCTATGAACCTATGGACTACTCTACTAACATTAAAGGCAGGAAACAAGCTTATAACTTTTTTTTGTTTGTTTGTTTGTTTTTTGTTTTTTTTTGCAGAAAAAACTGTTAAAACAATAAAATACTTTAAATGTAGTGCAAGCTAGCACACAAGTTTGTAGCAATATTAAAGCAAATACAGTTAAAATAAATGCACTTAAATGGAAAAAAAAATGACTTAAATCAATGGCAGAAAGCAGTATTATTAAAAAAGATCAAAATGGAGGCACTTAAAGTCTCTGTTTCTCCTTTCTGTTGCTCTTGTAGTCTGCGGGATGCCAAAATAGGATCCACGGAGCTTTAACAAGTGCAAACCCATGCAAACATAGGCTTTTAAACCAGAAATTTGAAAGGGATAGTGAAACTGCCCAAATGGCCAATAAACTACAACTTCAGAGCCAGAAACAACTCATCTTGCGGCAGATATGCTACCTAGTGCTTACCACTCCCACTGATAAGCTGGAAAGCTTCCTTCTAACACAGAAAGGTCTGGGGAACTCAAAAACTTACAAAACAGTCCTGGATACAGCAAATATGTATCAGAACTACTCTAGTAACAGGAAAGACGGGAAACAAGCTTAGAATTTTTTGTGTGTTTTTTGCAGAAAAAACAGTTAACTTGTAGCTGGAATACCTCAAAAAGTGTTTAAAACTGTGCAGCTGGAGCTCTGGATGCTGCAGACCTGTATTTAGACTATGCTACTCAATTTTAAGGTTAAGAACTCAATAAGAAAAAACTCACAATGAAGCACAGCTTAATCACTTCTAGTCAAAAGTATAGCACTTGCAGTATGAAAAAATAAAGTTAAACAGCAATGATATGCAGTAAAATGCATTTAAACAGTAATGAATTGCAGTAGATAGCAATGAAATTAGTTAATCAATAGATTGCTTTGAAACAATAGCTCACAGATCACAACAGTAACAGACAGTACTAAAAAAGCAATGATTCAGTGGAATACTTTCATCAATTTAGTGAGGCTACCAACAAGCAGTAATAAATATGGCAAACAGAAAAATGAAGTAGAAAGAGGAACAATTTATTTATTTTTTTTTTTTTAGTAGAAAGTGAAGAGACAGAAGATAATGAGATAGTTCAAGGTTCAGAGGCTAAAGGGGTGGGCCTTTACTACGTTCTCAGTATAAACAGTAGAATGAGCTGATGTAATGTGACTGGGGGAGTGTCCAGTATCAGCTTTATACCAGAGGAGGGCAACTCAAAGCCACCAAGATTTAAAATCACCACAACAACTTGATGGGGGGTTGAGGAAAAAAAACTGGGCAGGTGGGTGGTAAAATAATCTGGGTGAGTGGTAAAAAAAATGGGTGGATTGGTGGGAAAAAAAAAAAACAGCTGTACAGATTACAAAGATATGTAGTAAAACAGAAATGCAGAAAACAATTGAAAATAAACATATCTTTTTTCCAATATCACAGCAGGTCAAAAGGCAGAAGGCCAATCTCTCTGCAGCTGTGAGCAACTTGAGCAAAGAAGTATAACTGGTTTAAAACACTGGCTATTAAAGGCAGAGAAACAGAAACCAGTCCAATTATCCAATCAAACATAACAGTTTTGCAGGAATGCTTTTAGCTAGATTAAGCCAGACTGATTATTTTCTGCCAGAAAGAAAAACAGCTAGGCCTCTCTAGACAAAAGATTTCACTACAAGCTGAAAGAGTCGCAAACAGTCTAACAACTAAGATTAGTTATAACAGATTAACTCTGTCCAAGGAGAAAGGCAGTATGAACCTTCCTGACTTCAAGACTTACCACCTTATTATAAATGCCAGTCGCATAATACGTTTAGTCAATTATGAACCTTCAGATACTTCATGGCACCCTCTCTGGATCAAAATCTGTTACCAACACCTCAGCTCTTCCAACATAAATCCAAAGGCTATACCTTTTCTAAATAACAAAACTCTAAAAGACTTCAAAATACTACCAGTTTTAATCAACAATATGATCTGTTTCCAAAAACTCATAACATCCTTGAATTTCAACAATTCCTTAATTATGGCTCAACCAATACATTTGAACCCTAATATCAAGATTAATAGCAATATGATGAATCTTAACAACTACCCAAACATAAAGAAGTGTTTAATCTGGGACTTTTATCAAATCAAAGATCTGCCTTTGAGTTCCATTGTAGACTCCCTTGCAGGAAGTAAAAAAATACTGCATAATCATTAAGCAAATACAATATCTAGTAACTCTAATAACATCAGATGTTAACATATCTACACAAGACTACCATCAGTATCAACAAATCACTACCCTTCTTCTATTGAAGACCAAAATGTTATCAAAAACTTATAGAGTAACCACTCAAATCAAATCCAAGGACATAATCCTATTATCTAATTATTGGGGAATACATAATAATAATTTAACTACTGAACAAAACCTAGAAGCAATTGATATAACCACAAAACTAACTCCTTTTAAAAAATTAATCTATACTCAATTTATGATTAACAATAATTCTTACTGCACTCCACTTTTGCTGAGCAAAATACATCCAAATTCATTACCTTTCTGTCCTACTTGCTCCAACCAAATAGCCGACATTCTTCATATATTCTGGTCTTGTAAAAATATGTACAAGCTATGGTGCTCTTTAAGAGCAAAATTAGAGAAAACAGGCTATATGAAGACTACCCTCTCATGGGAAATGGCATTAGCAAACATATTCCCGAATTCATATACATATGAGTCCAAACATATCATTGTAACGCTGAGTGCTACACTAAAATCCTATATAGCCCTTAATTGGCTTGACACATCCAAATCTTCTTGGGCAGAATTTAAATCTATAGCTACCAAATATGTCCTAGCAAATAAACTAAAAACAGTAAGTCATAAGAAGTTAACTTATTTTCAGAATTACTGGAAAAGAATTTTAGAGGTGCTTAATTAAAATCTTACTAAAGTAACTTAAGCAAATTCATACCTTCTCTTTAATCCCCATTAAATAAAAATTTCCCTATACATCTCTATACAAAAGACATTATCAAACTCTTTTCAAGAGGAATATGTCTTGTACACCCGGATTATCAGATTGTCATCTGGTATATAAGCAAAATACCTACTAGTACCACATGAAAAACTATAAACATTATCTACTACATGACATCCTTTATGAGTGACAACCCAGTGTATATATTGTAAATAGTTGTTTAGATAGGTTTAGGTATATGAGTATATCTCCTCCCCTGCCAAAATAACATTGTTGATGATATCATATCAGTATAAACGTTTAGTCTTCAAACTAAAGTCTGAACTACAAGTCAATTAAAACACCATAAAGCATACTCGCTTCACGTCAGAGCCTTACACAACTAATAGCAGGTCTGTTTTTGTTATTTTTTTTATTATATGAGCTCTTCTATATTGGGTAGAAAATCCATCTCATATACCTTATAACTTCTCTCTGCAGTTTTTTTTTCTTCTCTTATTATTATTTTATTACTAGTTTCTCAATACATTACAATTGCATTAATATGTTTATTGTCAACTTGCACTGAACTGTTCACTGTATTTAAAGAAACTTGCAATAAAAAATCATAATTGAAAAAAAAAAGATTTTTGAGGCCACAAATCTGTTTTGTTATGAACTTAGATCTCACAAGTTGAGTGGTATGTTTAGATAAATGCATACCGAAGGGTACATTTTATTCAATAAAAAGTCTGATGAAATAAAAGTAAAACAAAATTAAGATGGATCTAGTGGAGATACCTTTGGAAATTGGATGAGACAGACAGAAGACTTTCCAAACTGCTGTGGAGACATAATGGTCAAATGATGAGACATTTTTAAAAAATAGTGGCTAGATGTCTTATAAGAGTGTCTCATTGGAAGGGTGTGTTCCTTGAATGGTATATGAAAATGTTTTGTTTACCAAATTTAACTGTGCTACATTTTTTTCACACTAGATGTGAAACCATTGTCCTTGTACCAAATGTTAACTTGGTCTAATCCCTGTTGCAGGAACCGTGAGTCAAGTGGAACAAATAACAATACCTAATTTACAGTCATCTGGAAACTTAGATAACCACAGGCCAGGAGTGTTGGCCTGATGGTCCAAGAAATAGTTTCCAAATAGAAGCGGGCCCAGTACAAAGCATTGTAGCACATTGTTCATAACCTTTTTGCTTTTAGAAGTAACAACTGTGAATCTACCACATGAGTTCAGTCAGACATCTGGTTAGCCATTCACCACACAACATAAGAATGTGTATTCAGATTTACAAGTCTGTCAATAACTCCTGTATGGAGAATAGTGTCAAAGGCCTTGGCTAGGTCCAGAAAAGGTGTATGTCCTGCATAACCACTGCTCACTGCTTTTTTTTTTCCTTTCAAAAAATGAATGATGTTAAAGGGGCAGGACCTTCCTTTGACAAAGCTAAACTGATGAGGACACACTGTTAGTAGATTTTCAATATTCAGATTAATAAGGACTGAGATAATACACCCCAGAGTTTTTTACATGAGCCTAGTGATACTTATAAGTTTATATTTACCAGGGTCCGTGGTTGGGCCACCTAAGTGCAATGGTGTTATAATAACTGTTTTCAAGGTTTTAGGAATGGAACCATGGGAGACACTTTGATTAAAGATGTTTGGTAGCGATTCATATAGGCCATATTTGGCAATGATAATCAGGCAACCTGCTATATTATCAGGGCTCATAGAATTTTTCTGGCAGTGATTGGATCACATTGACTAATGTTGCCAAAATAGACATGGATATTTGAAGCAACCATAGGTCAATAAGCTACTGGCTGTACCGTGTCTAACTGTCCAGCTTGTGTTGTATCAGATGCCAAAAGCTAGACATAAAAATAATCAGCCTACCAAACAAGATCGAAGTATAGCTACACTCGGGTAAGAAGGAGTCTGGACATCTTATGTATCTAGGACAAAAGATGGAAGGGCAGTGGAGCAAATCCATTTGGCTTGGGAGCAGCAGGATGACAGACTAGAAAGGTTGTGGGAATTGTGGTGAGGGAGGGGCTTCATTAAACACTGCACAATGTCATCAGATTTAGTGACAGACTCATGGCAATCAGATTCCAGTGTAAAGACAGAGTAGTGTTCATAATATTAGTCTTTACCCCACAAAAGATTTGTGACAGAGAAGATAAGAGTGTATTCAGGCAGCATTTGCAGAACTTACTAGAAGAAGCAGGACAGTGTGAGTTGGTGTTGGTAACGGAGGACATGAATGCACATAGAGGGACACACAGAGCAACATATGAAGGCTGTCTAGGTCCACATGGTTAGGATGACAGGAATAAAGAAGGAGAGGCCATTCTAGAATTTTAGGTTCATAGGTAGGTACTAGGCTATCTGCCCGAGGGCATTTATAAGCCTAGCCAGAGTGTGTCAGCTTTCGCCACCCCATTGATTAATTAACTGAGCCTCTGTCAAGAAGAGCCAATGAAGTGATCCCAGGGGTGTATTTTCTGTTACCCATCCACTCGTCAAGGTTTCTCTTGAAGAGTGTTAGTGAGGAGCTCTGCCTAATGTAGTTAGGAATTTTGTTCCAAAGCATGGGGAGTCTCTTTGACAGGAATCTATCCCTCCAGCATTTTCTATTTATTGTTGTGGTGAGGTTTAGCTCACTAGAGCGAGTGGGTCTCAGTGACTTGAATTTCTTTAGGTGGAGTATGTCCATCAATTCTGAGTCAGACATGGCTTTGTAAGTCAGGCAGAGATCACCTCTGAGTAAGCGATATGCCACTGAGTACAGCTGGATTTTTTCCATTCGGGCTGCATAGGACATATGTTTGAGACCAGTAATCCTCTTGGTGAGGTACTTTTGTGGTCTTTCCAGCTGTTGGAAGTGTCTTGTGAGGTACATCCCAAACGGGGCATTGTACTCTATGATGGGTCTGATGAGTGACGAGTAGAGGGGCACTATAACCTCTTTATTTCTAGATGCGAACCCTTTAGTAATTAGATGGGCTACATAGAAGGATTTCCTAACTACTTTGGCAATATGATTTTTAAAGGCGAGATTACTATCTACCTGGGTCCCCAGATCTCTTATTAACTTTTCTGTATTAAGGGGGCTGCCACCTATGTGGTAATTCATGGGTGTTTTGTTTTTCCCAAACGGGATGACTATGCATTGTTTGGCATTTAGCTTGAGACCATGACTTTGACACCAGGTGTCCGTCTCAGTAAGGCCCTTTTGGAGAATGTCTGTGTCAGCCGGAGAGTCAATTATGGCTCCCAGTTTGCAGTCATCAGTGAACTTGGTTAGTCATAGTCCTCCTGTGTTTGCCTGTACTTCTGAGAAGTATATGCCAAACAGTAGGGGTCCCAGGACCGAGCCTTGTGGAACACCACTTGTGACTGGTTTAGAGTCGGACCTAGAGCCCACTATTCTTACCGTGTGAGTTCTGTCTGTAAGCCAGTTGGCAACCCATCTCGTGACGTAGGGGTTTATGTTCAGGCTGGTGAGTTTTTCTATAATTCCTGAGTGGGGAATGGTGTCAAAAGCCTTGACGAGGTCAAAGTAGGCTGTGTGAACTACCTTCCCCTCATCTATGGCCTTGGTGACTGTCTCAAAGAAGTCAACCAGGTTTAGTAGGCATGATCTGCCCTTAACAAAGCTGAACTGGGTCAGGTCAAGTGTTTGGAGGTTCCCAATGTCTTTGGTAATGAGTTCCATGATGATGCGCTCCATAGCCTGGGAGACCAGGCTAGTCAGGCTTATGGGGCGATAGTTACCAGGGTCAGTTGTGGCCCCTCCTTTGTGGAGCAGAATAACCATTGCTGTGCACCATTCTATGGGCATGTAGCTTGTAGAGATGCTGAAGTTGAACAGTGTGTTTAGGTGGGGGGTTAGATCGTTCTGTAGTTCTTGCAAGATGCAGCCTGGGACACCATCGGCCCCATTGACGCTGTGCATTTGGCTTTTGAAAGGGCTGTTTTCACCTGTGCATCTGTGATTTCTGGGAAACTACACTTTTCTGGTATTGTTGTGGGCTCTTTTGGGGGTGAGAGGGAGGTGAAGTTTGCACTGAATCTATCTGCCAGGATGTTGGCAATATCAGTGGGTTCAGTATATTTTGTGCTATTTTGCACTAGCTCAGAGCATATCTGTGAGTTACCACTTAGATTCTTGACATAGCTAAAGAAGGCTTTGTGGTTATCTTTCAAATACTTGGCTATTTTTCTTTCAAAGTTAGCTTTGGAGGATTTTATGAGGGACCTTAGTTTCTTACTGATACTGATCAGGGATGTCTTTCTTTCTTGGGATTTGCTTTTTTCTGAACTAGTTTCCTCATCCTTCTATTGTATAGCCTGTTTATGGCAGAGGTCCACCAGACTGTTTTCCTTCTCTTCGGGGAGTGAGTCTTCATTTTGCTGGGGATGGCACAATCCATGCATCCTTGTAGGTGCTCATAGAGTGCATTTGTAAAGGTTTCTGCATCTTGGGCATTGTTATCCTTTAGAGTGGGGTCTGTGAAACTTACCACCTCTGTCTTTAGTAAAGTGAAGTTTGCTTTAGAAAAGTTTTTTACTGTGGTTTCCTTTGTTGGGGGTGGTGGTGGGGTGTGGACATCCAGAGTGATTAGTTTATGGTCTGATCTAACCAGTGATGGGTTGACCTCTGGTGTGGAACACCTGTCGCCCATGTAGATGATGACCAGGTCTAATATGTTTTCACCTCTGGTAGGGGAGTTTACCAGCTGATCCAGGGCATTTGAGTTGATAAATTCCAGGAACCGCTGGACCTGGGAGTTTGTACTTGAGTAGTTTTCCCAGTTAATGGTAGGCTAATTGAAATCGCCCAATATCTGGGTGTTCGGTAGGACGTTCATGTTTTCCAGTGTCTCCAGAAAGGTGGAGTGGTGGTCCTGGGTCATATAGGGTGATCTGTAGTAGGCCACAATTTGCATTGCAGATTTGCCTGATATTAGTTGCACATGGATAATCTCAGAGGTATCATGCTGCGCCACTAACCTGGAGGTATAGGTATCCTTGATGAATATGGATACACCCCCTCCTTTTATGTTTCGGTCCATGTCTGTGGCCGAAATGTGTGGTATGAGTTGTAGTCCGGTAGTGCTGGGGTGCTCTGTGGAGCCTTGAACCAGGTTTCAGTTACTGCACAGATGTCAACATTCTCCATACTGAGGAGTGCTTTGAGCACATGCATTTTGAGATTTAAACTCCTGGCATTAAGTAGCATAACCCTCATTTTTTTATTTGTGCTTTTTACGGAGGTGGGTTTGACTTTTGAGCCTTGCCTAATAAAGGCACTATGGGGGCAGCAAAAGCCTTGGCCAGTATTTGAAAGCCTAGGGGTGACAGGTGCAAGCCATCTCTTGCAAAGCAATGAGGCCTATCGAGCATGTTGTCCCAGGCTGACAGACACTGGATCCCCTTTGAATGACACCAGAAGCTTAGCCAATTGTTGAAATTGATCATTTTGTCTTTATACTATGGTATCATTCTTGGTGAGGGCAGGATGCTACTCAGGGTCAGGGTCATACCTGCCTGGGCTACATGATCACAGAGCTCGTCCATGTGTCTTTTCATGTAGTCCAGGGAGGTACGTCTCAGATCATTCACACCAACATGAACAATGACAAAGTCATATTTGTACTTGTTCTGGAGTGACCTGAGTGCTTGTGTTATGTGGCAGATTCTGGCTCCTGACAGGCTGCTAACAGTAACCTTCTCCTTGTCCAGCCTAGTGAGTGGGACGTCAGTATGCCTGACTATAGAGTCGCCTATTACTAGTGTCTTATGTATGTTATTTCACCTTAAGGGCTGTGATTGTGCGGCACACTGATTTTGTGTTTTATGTGTTGTCTGGTTTGTGACGGGAGGTGCAGGTTTTTTGGGTGTCTGCTTTGGAGGTCTGTGATGCTTTTGCAGGTTTTCATTTAGAGCCTCTGAGTATGATTTAGTGTATTTATGTGTATTTTTTAACAGTGCTGGTTTAGTATGGCTATGTGAGGCTGGATGTGTGGTGCAAGTGTTAACCTTCACCTCATGACTGCTTGTTCCAGTCTTGAGTGGAGAGAGCTTAGCCTCCAATTTAGCTATATAATTGCATCTCTCGCATATGTTAATGATTTGTGGTAAGAGGAGAGGGTTGTCTCTGTACATGAGGCAGTTGTAACATTGTCTGGCAAATGGCTTGATGTTGCTCAACACATGGTTCAGCAAGAAAGAGACAGCCATAAGATCACATACAAGATTGGCCAACATGCAAATCAAGTAGATTTCCTCCTAGGAAGATAAGAGCATAGGGATAGGATCAGAGATTGCAAAGTCATTTCTAGAGTAACAGTTGGCCCACAGCCTAAACCACTGTTTGCCACAATCAGCTGCAAGTAGTGGTCAGAGAAGGTTCTAAGGTCAATAGAGACTGGGCTCATAACCTGATAGTTGACTGGTGCAAAACCACAAGAGTTCAAATAAACAATCAGTGCTGCAGCACATCAGAAAGATGAAAAAATGAGTGGAGTTGAAGAAGGTCAGTATCTCAAAACAGCATATGTGTGGATGGGTCCTATCAGTTCAGTAAAAAATAAAAATTAGTTGAGCAACATTTTCAGTGCACTTGCACCAAACATGCCATTCATCAAACTGTTCATAGTGAGGTAATGGTACAGTGAAGATTAGGAAATTTGCCCATTCCCCACTGTAGTCCGATCTTGGATTTGGTATACATATTTAGTGGAGGGTGAGGGGAATTCAATGAATGCCATTTCCGATGAAATGCCTTTCATTGAAGTGATGGTTCAATGTAGTGATATGCACCAATGTGTACTATAGAACAAATGCATGGCCAAGCCAGGTATAGAAATACATTACATAAGGTAGCTGGTAGTTGGATGAAGAAGTCCAGGAAGTTATCAAAAGAAAGGAGGACTGCAGTAAAAAATGAAAGAAAGAAAATATTGACAAGGCTAAGAAGGAATATTGTGTGGTTAACAAGAGGCTAAGAGAGCAGTCACAATAGCAAAGAACAAGTCACCAATATCTACCAGCTTCTGGATAGTGACTCATAAGATGGCACAAAGAAACTCTATCAGGTTGCAAGGCAAAGACAGAAAGATAAAGAAGGCAGTCATCAGACACCCAACAACCTGCTCATCAATCCATAGGACATCAAAGACAGATGGAAGGAGTACTTCAAGCAGCTTCTGAATGAAAAAAAAAATGAGAAGCTGTACTGCCCTATGTGCAGCCTATGATGAAAGATGAAGATGAGCCCACCCTAGAAGAAGAAGAACACTACTAAGGAAATTAAAGTAAGGGAAAGCAGTAAGCTCAAATGAGATCACAGCAAATACAATCAAGATGTTTCATGAGTTAGGGGAGAAGGCGCTCCAGAGGGTACTCATAGCAGTATGTAGACAGAGGAGTATCCTAGATGTCTAGAGATTAAGAATTCTAGTGTCAGTGTATAACAACAAAGGGGATATTCACAACTGTGGACAGTATATTGATATCAGACTACTATCACACTGCAAGAAAGTGCTGGAGAGGGTGCTTGATAAATACATGCACAGAGTAGTAGAAAAAAGAAGAGAGAGATGAGCAGTTTGGATTCAGATCGAGATGCAACATAGCCAACCCAAGGTCTGTAGTGAGACCTAGTTTTGAAGTAGCTAGAAATGAGGAATGAATCCAAATGGTGTCACAGACTTGGAGAAATCATATGATAAGTCCCAAGAAAGCTGATTTCTGCAGTCCTGCAATGGTTTGAAGTCACAGAAATGTAGGTAGAATTAGTTCCTGTTATATGAAAGGACCCAATTACACAAGCATGAGCAATGTTCGGACTCACACAGGGGGTCCCAGTGTGGGCGGGTGTGCATCAGATGTCAGCTGTTAGTCTAGTGCTATTCATACTGGTGATGGACTATATTATCAAAGATAGTGGAGGAGGGAGATCAATAACACTGCTATATGTAGATGAAGTGGCATTACAATCAGACCCTGAACAAGAACTTCAGGAAATAATGTGGAAACAGAATGCATAACTGAAGGCACATGAGATGAAACAGAGTGCAGACATGACAGTGGCCATTTCAGCTACTGGAGATATCAGAAGAAGCTGAAAACTGAGGTAGATTTATAAATAGTAAAACAGCTTAACAGGTTCAAGAATATGGGAGAGGTGGTTGAGGAGAAAAGATGTCTGGATGTGGAGGTCAAAGATAGAATCATAGGGGTTGCAGCCAACTGGCACAGAACGTCATGGGTTGTGTGTGATAGAAGAATGCCAAATAAGGTGCAAAGTATGGAGTACAAACAGTTGTGTGGTCAGTATTACTGCATGTTACAGAAACCTGGATAGTGAAGACAGAGAAGTTGAAAAAGCTAGAGGTGATGGAGATGAAGTGCCTGAGACAGATAGTATTGATGCATACTATGGGGCAGACAAACCAATAAGGACATCAGAGTAGAAGCCTAAGTAGATACAACTGGAGAATAAATCAAAGGAAACAGATTGTGCTTTTTTTCTGGCACATATGCAAGAAAGCAGAAGACAATCCGATAAAGAAATTTTGTGAGAGACAGAAAGATAGCAATAGGAAATGAAGGTGCCCAGCAAAGAGATGGCTAGACTGCCTGAGAAAAGTCTTGTAAAAGTCAGACATGACCATCAAAGACCATAGGAGAGTGGCATTGAATTGATAAAGATGGTGCTAGCTGACAAAACCCCTTGACACCCTCTGCAAAAACAAGAAAAAGGGCATTGTTGACGATGATGATGAAGGGGTAAAGAGTAGGAAAAGAAGTGAGCAGGGAGTAGGGATGAAAAAAGAAGATGACGTGTGAAGTAAAGGTTAGAAGGAAAAGACCTGTTGTGGACATTGCCTGGCCCTCTGCTCAAGAGCCAGAACAAGCAGAAGTGAAGGGAGAATGTTTGGCTTGTATGGCCTAGACTGACTGCGTAGGCAGTTTGGACAATTATAATTTAAAGGTTTTAGGGAATCATGAATGAGTGACTGTGAATTCAGTTTTGCAAGGCTTAAGCATGTCTGCTTTGAAAGGCCCATTTTAAGACCCGGGAAGATGAATACTGAAATGTTCAGCTTGTTTAAACTGTCTGAATTTAATGACTCCAAAATGGATTTATATTTTGATGTCGCCCTTTGTTTTATTTTAAAGTAAAATGTTCATAGGATAATAGGCGTTCACTAGGTAATGACTACTAGGGATCTTATAAGCATAGTCATGCAACCCAAATTGGACCCATGAATTTGATTTATATGGGTCTATATTGCAAGCACGAATGCTTGGGTTGTCGAATACGGCATGATTGACACCGATTAAGCGAATTGTGAGTACACCGAACGCCGGAAACTGTGAAATTCGAAATCCCAATTCGGCATAGTTGGCCCTTCTGCAGTATAGCTCCATAAGGTAAGTGTGCGATAGTTACGAACCTTAGGGTTAGGGTGCGGGTTAAGGTAAGTGCATAGATAGTAATGTATATAAGGGTTAGAAGTAGGGTTTTCTTAAGTTTATGTGTGTGGATTATTTATTTTGTTTGGGTATAGCTTATTAAGGTAAGTGTTCAATAGTTAAGGACCTTTGGGTTAAGGTGTGGGTTAAGGTAAGTGCATGGAAAGTAATGTATGTAAGGGTTAGTGTAGGTTTAGAAGTAGGGTTTAGGTTAGTGCATGTATGTGGTTTATTTATTTTGTTTGGGTGGGTAGTATGTAGCGAGCAGTGTAGTGGGAAGTATGTTTTTTTTTCGTTAGTGGGTGGAACGGTGTTGGCCAAACAAAGCAATTCAGTGATGTGTATTTCTGTGTTTTGAGGTTTCAGTGAATTGTGCATTTGCTTAATAGGTGTCAATCATGCTGTATTCAACAACCTAAGCGTTCACGCTTATAATTTAGACCCAATTTATATAGGTGGTGATTTACTGACTGCCTCTGTCCATCAGAGACTCAGCCATGAGACCAGGGGTAAATTTCCAATTATCCATCAGTTGGTCCAAGTAGCATGTAAGTAGAATTAGGGAGGATCTCTGCTTTAAATATGAAACACATAGTGTAGTGTCGACTGCACTTTGGTTAATTGCAGCTGCTTAATGTTGTGCATTTAAAGTTGTGCTTTAAATTATCTCTTGTAAAAAATGGGGAGTGGGTAGGAGAAACATTCTGCTGCATTCTGTTTTGCAGTAATTTCTCTTTATTCCACTTCCTCAAAGTTGAGGGCCAGAGCAATGACTTTTGAGAATACCGGGTTAAATGTACAACCTTTTAAAGGTATCCCACAAGACAAAGAAGTGTTTGAAGGTTTTGTGCACATGGAACAGGGATATCAGACAAAGTATGTGTTACTGTGAGTGCATACAACCAGTTATTGTGGAACTGCTACATCATTAGTGAAAGTATTATTTTTTATGGTGGGGGTACTTGAAACTTAGTTGCCATATATACTACATAGCAAATGCTCATGAAGAAAGTATTATGCTGCACACTATATTATTAAATAATGTGGGTAGCAGTTGATGCAATGTATAATAACTCGTAATCAGAAAATCTAATCTTAATTTTAGAAAGATAATCTGTCAAAAGGTGAGGTCTCACTGCATCACAATGATTGAATCATGTGTGCAAATGTCTAACTGGCAAATGAAGACGGGTCTTCTTCCCACCTGTAGGCAGCATAGTTTGCAAATAGTTTTCTGTCTCTGTTCAAGGGTTCTTTAGCCTTAACTTTTCTTAGGTGGGGGAAGCGATTATGAGTGGGATGGAATTTTGCAACTTAATCTATAAGGTGGAGGGGAATTCCATAAAAATAGAAACAATAATACGCAGGATGGTGAGAAAGAAAATTGTCTTTGTGACTGCTTCCTTAGCCTCTTCATAAGCCAGCCAGTCAGTATTTCATCTTAGCCTGATCCATAATTTCTATCTCATTCTTTCTGTACTTTTTTTTTCTTTTAATATCTTCCTGGAGTTCTGCATTCTACCACAAGCTTTCTTTATGTATCTTATTTCCATAGCTAGCTCTACCATATATCTGTTGTAATCATCTTCATAAAGTCTAGTGCCTATTGACCTCAGCGTCTTACCTGACCACTCCTTGCAACTGATTGCACCCACCAGTGGTTAATGGGGGCTGGGACTATCTCACTATAGATGGATTTGTAATGTGTGACTTGGCCTCAGCGCCCTTTCCTATCTAGGAGGAAGTCCACCTAAGTTGTATATTGACCATTCTTTTTGGACAATATTGTGACCATATCTACTGGTAAATAAAAGAGTAAACAGGATATGCAGCCAAACCAATTAGTAAAAAAATTGCAAGAAAATCTTGTCCAAGCTAGAGTTTTCACTGTGTGATTCCTTAAAACTCTCTTATAAAAGGTGATAATGGGATATATGCAAATGACCCCTTAAGGACATCAGATGTTTGAGTTATATGGCAGTTCTGAATGCCCATGACTTTTTTCTTTTTAAGTTTGTTAATGGACAAATTCAGGCCAATCCATTGGTAAAACGTATGCTGACCACTCTTAAACCATTTGCCAGACAGAGGTCTATGATCACTTTTCCTCCATTATTCCTGTTGCCCCAACTAGGTGGACTCAGGCAATAGTCATATCCTACTATGTCTGTATTTGTCAATATGTCCATTATATTTTGTCCAACTTTAATGACGAGAACTTGAAACTGCTGGCTAAAAACTCTCTTTCTTCACCTTTGCAGCTCTGTTGTGGTGTATAGGCAGAGATCACATATACTGCCCATCTTTACACTGAAGTCTAATCGCCACAAGTCTTTCACTGATTCAGGTGGCATCTGTCTCTGTCTTCAGAAGTCTTTCTCTCTCTCACCACACTTCCCAAACCATTTCTATTCTGTTCTTCCAAAAGAAAGGTTCCCCAGCCATGAGACCTCATTGCACCACAATGTACTGCACTGTCTGTCTATGTTGTCATCTTGATATACCAAATAACCAGTCTCCTCCTTAACATGATGCCATTCACGTTTGAACTACATCTCTGTACTGAATCTTTATTTTCATTGTAACAATCCTTAGTTCATTATTGGTAAGCCGGTCTGGGCAACTGGGCACCAGACAACACATTACATGGGGGGTGCTAAGTGTTATGGTGGGCATACACTGGCTAATAAGAGAACATCTCTCTCTCTTTCATCATTACTACAGTATTTGATTTAGGGCATAGTAGGCTGGGTCTTCAGCCACTAAGCACAGGGATACCTGTCATAAATAGTTATCATGTCAGCATTACCGAGAGCCAACGTTTACATTTCTGATTGACTAGCCTTGATGTTGCATGCAGTCTATGATCCATGTTCTCCTCTCTAGAAGGTACTATTCACCACAGTTGATGCCTTATGATGCTGGTCTACACAACTCATCACCCAATTTGTACCACCTAGATTCTGTGTTGTTGCCCACAACTCTATGTTTTGGATGGTTTTAGATTACAGACCTTTCAAGTACAAATGAAAGGGTTTGCTTTGAACCATGTGATAGGAGGAACCCCTTACAGACAGAGAATGAACATGCAAGCTTCACACAGATCATGACCAGAGGTAAAAAAATGAACCTTGAAGCTCGCAGTTTGCTCAACAACTAACAGAACATCAAGAATAGATGAAAGGAGCACTTCAGGAAGCCTTTGAATGAAGGAAGCCTGCAGAAATGAAAGAGGAAGGAGAATCCATAGAAGTTCAAAATGCTCTAAGGAACATTAGGTCATGGAAACTGGCAGACTCAGGTGAAATCACTACAGACATGATCAAGGCGTTAGGAGTGTTATGAGAGAAATAGCTCCTGACTGTATGCATTGCTATCTTAGGACTGAGGAATAAAACAGACAATTGGGAAATAAGCATTTTAGTGCTAGTATCTAAAAGCCAAGGGGATACTGGATTCATAACTGCAGGCAGTACAGATGTATCAGACTCCTGTCAAACAACATGATATTGGGGTGCATGGGGGGTGACTGTTAAAAAATAATGAGGAATATAGAAAGTAAAATGGTATAAGATCAGTTTTGATTTACAGGATGCTGTACAACTGACCCAAAGTTTGCACTAAGATATAAAATGGAGAAGAAATTGGAGATGAGAAAAGTGTCAGAATGGAAATGTCTTTATTTTCCGAAAGCATAGGACAAGAGACAAGAAAAGTGTCCAAATGGAAATTTCTTTATTTTCAGAAAGCATATGACAAGCTCCCAAGGAAAATGATTAGGGTAGCCCTGCAGTGATTAAAAGTTACAGAAATGTTGTTACAATTAGTGCAAGCTATGTACAAGGACCCAAGGATAAAAGTAGGAACAGTATTCTGACTCAAAGAGAGGACCACAGTGATAGTTGGTGTACTGATCATTCTGGTGAAAGCTACATAAGAAAAGAGACAACAGGGGACAGATAAGAAAAGTTTTTGCATGTAGATGATTTGTCAGTACAAATAGAATCTGAAAGAAACTTCAGAAAATGATAGGGGACCAGAATGCAGAAATGAAGACACGGGATGAAAATGAATACACACAAGATAGTGGTCATGGAAGATAAATGGACAAATCACAAGAAGCTTAACATTGATAGAGAAGGGAAAATGGAATAGATTAACATCATCAAGTACTTGTGTTGTGTGGTTGAAGATTAGGGAAGGGAGTTATGAATAAGGAGGTCAAAGATCGAATCAGGTATACTGTTGCGAACTGGGAAAAAGTGTCAGTAGTAGTGTGTGTGTGATAAAAGAGTAACAAAGAAGATTACAAAGCAAAGTGTATAAAATGATGGTGTGTCCAGTACTTTCCTACAGCACAAAAAATGGAGTTGTGTAGGCATAGAATCTGTGGAAACGTGAGGCGATGGAGATGAGCTGCCTGAGATGCTTAGCAGGATAAATTCTGTAAGATCACAGGCATAGAAATAAGAACATTTGAGCAGAACTGAAAGCAGTTCAAGTTATAGAAATGGTCCAGGAGAACAGGTTGTGGTGGTATGGGAAAATATGGAAGAGAAAAGAAGAAAGTAAGAGGAGATGAGGATGATCAGTCAATATATATATATATATATATATATATATATATATATATATATATATATATATATATATATAAACAATGTGAAAAACAGAAAAGCTAAGACAGGTGGGTAAGATTTTTGAAGAAAAAAGGAGAGTGTTTCTGCATCAACACACAGCCACTGTGTAAGAATTGCAAAAAGGGGAACAATGATGATAATGATGATAATGATGATGATGATGATGAGAGAAATTTTATATTGTTATGTTGCAAGAATTAAAGCTCAGAAGTAAAAAGATATTAAAGTTGGAGAGGATGAAGTTCAAGGACTAGAAATGAGTATGTTTAGAGAAGCCAGAAAAAGACTTAGATGTAATGGCAATAAAAAAACACACAAGTAGAATTTATTAAATAGTGCAATAGATGATGAAGGAATGTGGTTGTTACATAGCAGGATGACTCATGCACTAGCTGGAAATTAAAGAAGAAGGGGTTAAAGTAACAATATGTGGGGATTTCAAAGCGGTATTTGGTCCAAGTAAGGTTAGATTATAAGGAAAACAGGAGCTCCACAGATATTTTCAGAAGACCTAGAAGAAGGAAATGAGTAGAGGCAGATTGGTGGATGAGTGTGACGGTACAAAGGATTACAACGGAATATACTTTATTAAAGGAAGGTCATCAACCTAGTAGGTCAGACTGTTGTTAGACTGAGATATAGAATTTGGGGAAGTAGTTGCACAAAATGATGCAGCAAATCTTGAAGAAAAATGTCAGTGAAAATGGGGAAGGGCGATTAAAGAATAGTATATAATGAAGACAATATGTAGAGACAGGATAATATCATACAAAGGTAGTATGAACATACAAGAAGAGATGAAATGACTGGAATACAGGAAAGGGTGAGATGGCTACAAGGAAGTGCTTGTGAGTGAACATAATGACTGCTCAAGTAAATGGGCAGTTTTAAGATGATGTAACAGGTATGGAATGACAATAAGGGACAGATGTACTAGACTGAAGGGAGGCAGAATGGTAGGGTAGAGTTAAGTAGATATTAAATTGTTTTGCTGGGGAATGGAAAGGATTGGAAAGGAAAGACAGCGGAAAGGGTAAGTTCGGGATGTATATTCATGTACAAGCAGGGGTGGCGGAGGCATTTAATGATGGGATAGCCAAAGGTGAGGTGGCATGTTTGCCTAAAGAGACAATAGTAATGTGCTATGCAACTGGAAGAGGAATAAGGAGAATGTAGGTAATCAGCTGATCTCCTGTAGAATAATTATACTGAGATATTTACAAAAATAGTAGCAAGGATTATAGAGAAGAAGTTACCAGCATAACTCATTACAGCCGAGTGCTCCTCCAGGCATCTTATGCAGTTAACTCCTACTGCTCACCTAGGCATCAAATATTGATTGTTCATATTTGCATTAATAATTCCAAAACCATGTTACTTACAAGGTACCAGGATATTTTGTCTTGAAGCATATGTGATAGCAAACACAATTGCATTGATATTTGACCTCTCTCAATCAGTATTTTTTTGAACTTTAAGGTGATAACTTCATTTTTTAAAGGCTTAAGCATGCTCACTGGGAGTTAAAGGCACACATTCAAAAGAACTGTACCAGAGAGAATGAGTTAATTAGTGAGGAGCAGGTAGGATTTTTAAAGGGAAATCATTAAATGATCCTTGGAGGGTGCTAATAAACGTTATGCAGTCGACTGTATTAAAGTAAAATAGAAAAGCTGTAGTGGTTGTGATAGATATTTAGAGCACATTTGATAGTAGAGGATAGAAATATGTGCTTAAGGCTTTGCAGCACCTAGTTGGAAGGGGTGGATTGAGGGAATGAAGGTATTTCATAAAACACCATGAACTCAGGTATTAGTGAGGGTGGGTCAGCAGTTGAAAAGAGGTATCAGACAAGATTATTCACTCTTAGCACATTTATTCTTACTGTGGAATGAATTTCTAATACAGTAGTTACTTAAAGAGTTGCAGGATGGTGAAGAAACCCAAAGCAAGATGGCCATTATTCATTTCTTCACAGATGATTTTTTTAATCTTGCTAGAGGAAACACAGTGATAATTACTAAAAATGCTATAGATATTTGAAGAGTTTTGGAGGATATCAAGGTTGTAACACCACCCATACCTCTCAACCACTCCCTGAGTTCACAGAATATCCCTAGTTTTGAGTTGTAGGTTTGCCCCACCCCTTGTAAAATGTTTGATGTTCTGGTAAATCACTAAGGATTAAAGTGAGTCATTTATCTCAGATTTTAAAGTTTCATAACTTACATTTCTTTAAAAATGCATGTTAATTCAAATAATTTGAAAAAAGCACGTTTAGTAAATGTCCAAGCTTCTGGGCATTTCTCCTCCATCACCATTAGTTTGGAAATCTTGAGCAGACAAGATAACATTTATTATACTACCCCAAGAAATCAGTCATTATAATAGTATGGAAGGGGAAATGCAAATGCAGGTCTTCCTTTTTGGATTGGGGAAGAGATAAATGTTTAGGAACAAAGGTGTATGGGAGTGAAAGAGATCTGGAAGAGGAAATGGGATAAATTGATAGAAAGGATTTGCAAGTTTTTCGATGTGTATTAAGGGGTAGGAATGAAGCAGAAATGATAATGATTCTTCTGCATATAATTTATATTAGTATGTATATATATTTGCTAGGTTTCAGGAAAAGGTTTTAAAACTAATTCAGATCTGGAGGTGAAAGGAAGGATTGAAAAAGTTAGCCTTAGAATGGCTTAAAATGGGCAAAGTGTGTCAGATTTTGTGATTTATATGTCAGCAATAAAAATGTCACTGTATCTGAGAGTTAGAAAATGGCAGTTTAAAATGGATTCAATGGGAAAATGAGAGATATAGATATTTGGTAGCTTACACAAACTTAAAAAAGTACTCTTTATAGAAATGGAAGTGAGAGAGATGTACATGAAACAAGTGAATCAAGACAGTCATTAGGGTTACTTGGTATGCAAGGTCAAAAAGCATTGTAGCATGAAAAAGTTTAGGACTGGAAGAGTAAAGGGATGGACAGGTAAATGACATTTTGAAGGTTAGATAGAAGATGGAACAGGGTGACAAGGTTGTTTTAGACAGTATGAAAAATTACAGAAAGTATTAAGAGTCAAGGAGATGGGTTGTTTTATGAAGGGTTTTTTAGGTGTCTAAACAGCAGTTGGGAAGACAAAAGGTAACGAGAAGAGAAAAGTAAACAGGAAGGGTAGTAGGGAGTGGAAAGGCTATGAAGAATGGGACAAGGCTAATAAAGGTAGAAATCGGTGTACAGTATATACATAGGACATTAGGAGACATGAAGGAGGAGAGCTATGGAAAGTTTGCAGTTGAAATGGGTGATGGAAGACTCCAAATGGAGCAACAGTAAATTTTGGCCATAAGTATGGAGATTATTTGGAGCCAGTCAGACTGTTGAGAGATGTGCAGTGACAATTTCTTTGTAGGTGGTATAGAATGCCTATCCAGGTGAGAAGGGAAGGGCAGTAGCCAAATGATAAATACTGGAAATTTGAACAGGAAGGAACGTCTCGATTACATTTGTGCTGATTTCTGTTAGGTAGCAGAGAAAATGTGGAGACAAGTGCAGCAGGTCTGACAAGAGATATTTCAGAAGAAAGCTGTCTTGTCGTGGGTCCTTTGACTCGGTGAAATGGAAAATGAGAATGACGACTGTGAGGAAAGAGAAAGAATGGATGTGTTGTGAGCAGCACCAGTGTTAACATAGTACTGACAGAAGAATGAAAAAATGGTAAGTGGGTATATGAAGTAGAGAGCACATTAGTGTGTGAACTATGAAAAGACTAGCAGTGGCCATTATGCAGCACATGCAGAAAATAACATTGTTATGGCAGTTGAAGGACTGAAGAGTCAACAAGAAGAAGGAGAATGGCAAGGCAACATGTGACAATGCAATAGCAAAGGAGAAACAATGAAAGAACAGAGTGGGTTATCAAGCAATGCAGCCAGAAAACAGAACACAGAAACTATGAGAAGCTGATGAACAGATATGTAGAGGAAATGCTGTTGTTTTAAGGTTACGTTAGAGGTGAGCACTGGTGAAAAAACATAATATGTTGATATGCATTATTAAATGATGTGCTCATTGTTGGGAACTGAAAGTATGTGAAATGTATGTATGGAATTTAAAAAAGAATGATATTGAGAAAAAGAATATTATTTAAAAGACTGAGACTGTGGAACACTGGGTTATGGGAGTTTCTCCTTACTCCCAATGTTGCTAGATTCACAACTAGTGTATTTAAACATGCAATGGTGTGGTGTATTATACTTTATGGGGAGGGAAGTTGAATATCTTTGCTGATTAGCTGCGGCATGTTCCTAAACTAGCTACTTAACTAGCCACTCTGTCATAATTATAGTAAGCCAGACTATCTCCCAGCCAGTTACGATAACTGCAAGTGTTGTCTAAGGTTCTCTGTTGAAACTAATCTTATTCAAACTATTGGTAATTCCAAAACATGCATATGTAAACTAGGTCACAGCATCCTACTGGGTGCCTCTGCGGAATCACATGAGCAGCTCAAGAACCTTGGGCTATGACTAGACCTTATTCCATATATCTTGACAATGTGCTTCATAAATTAAATACTTCAATGAATAATTGCTACAAAATGTGTCACTGACTAATAATGGAAGACAAAAGCACACCTTGTACAGGGTGTTTTATTTGTTTTAGAATATGACATGAAATTTACACACCAGGTTCAGCCAGACACTGTCAAAGATTTCAAAGGGAACTAATAATATCTGTAAGTTATGTGTGAGTATTCTGTAAGTTATGTGTGAGTATTCTGAGGTGGAAAGATCAGTGTTCTTCCCTGAACAGAAAAAAGCTTTCTCCCTTTCATCCAAATTTCATCACTGATGACATGAACATTAAATCTCAAGCAATACCCACATTAGATTATATTTTGATCTTTAAGCCCTAAGCATATTAGTTTTAACTATCTACCTTTAAACACCTCACTTTGGTACAATAATAATAGTACCTGGAATGAAGCACTCAGGCCTTTTCTGTCTTTGGCCACACAATCTGAAATGCACTTGCACATGGTGTGATAAGCTCACCTTTCCATACCTTTCTCAAATCCATGGTAAAGAAACAGTTATAAAGGAAGTTACATGGAAATACTAGTATCCCCTGCCCTGCCCAGAAACTTACTATCAATACCTGCTGCTCCACTTTTTTAAGCTTACAAATACATGCAAAGGTGTATTGTTTTGGTAGGTAGTCAGAGACATTGGGCAGGATTCACGAAGGCTTGCACGGAGTGTAAGAGACGTGTAACACTCCATGCAAGCCTCGCGATCCAGGAGCAGCCCTAAACTCCGTGTAAGAGACCAGCTAAAATGTCCCTTACACGGACTGGGCGTGGACATGCTAAATACCTCACTTGCAGCTGAAAGGTATGCAAATGAGGTATATTAGCGATCCACGAAGCAGAAACCAGCCCGTGTAAGAGACGTTTTAGCTGCAGAAATGTACTCAGTTGACAACTGAGTACGTTTCTGCAAAATTCACAATGGAGCCATGTCAGCTCCAAATAAAGGGTGCATATGTGTCAGGCAGCATGCCAATGGCCAAATATGTGGCCATTGGCAAGGTAACCCGATGCAAAAATAATAAAAATATAATTTTTTTTTTTCGGCGATCGCCGATGTTTAAACCCAGCGCAGCCCCGCGCAAACGGGCTGCACTGTATAAAACATAAAAACGAAGGTTATAAACCCACAGATGTGGGTTTTATACAATACATGGAATGACAATGCAGGGACCAGCAGACCAAAAACAACATGGCCACCGTGTAGTGGTTGCTAAGGGGGGAACCTGAGTGTAAGACATGTAACTAAGCATTAGTAGGCAATCTCATGTAAATGAGGGTTAGGATACTGAATCTCACAGTAACATAGCAAATGAGCACAGTCTGAGTAGTGTAAGAGATACATTAGGGGGAGGAATGGAGTAGGAGATAGGTGACACCACAGGGGGGGAATGGTAGAAAGAAATGCAGTTCATTGGAGGTCAGTGTAACATGACAGATGACAGACACAGATCAGGGAAAGAGGAGTGCCACAAGATAAGTCTGGGAAAGTCAAGAAATGGAAGGTGTACACTGTTACTTACACTAAAGTTTCTTGCTGGGCGTGCATGCACATGTGTGCGCGCCATGAAGCGCGAGTAGGGCAGTGTGCGCGCGTGTAAGGCAGACTGAGCATGTGGGAGCCTGTTGGCAGACTTGTAAGACTGTTTGCGCTGGTGTGTGCGCATTTTAACCCAAATAAGCAGATTCTGAACCGTGTAAGCATGTGTGTGCGCATGTAAGCCACTGTGAGCGTGTTTCTGCTGGTATGCACGTTGCTCCCCCCTGTGGAAACAGAAAGGAAAAAGGAAGCAACAGAATTAGTAGGAAGCTAGCAGGGAATACTGCTGGAGCTAGCAGGTGAAAACAATTAGGAGCAGGCAATTACACAGGCAGAATAGTAGCCCAGCCCAGCACTTAAAACTCTGCAAACAGCAGTACAGGATGTTTCTCTCAAGAGACACTGCAAGACAGGAGTAAGCTAATAGAAGTGAAAACTGAAAAAGCTTCACTCAGAGCAGAAATGTTAGGGGCTGCCATAGCTGTCATAATGAGACATAGGCGACTTGCTGAGGGTGGTGACAATGCAGATGGTGCCAGTCAACCCACAGTGAGGAGACAGAGAAGAGTGTACAGGCCCAGGGTCACCTACCACGGGTTACATGAGCTGGAGATAGTAGAGCGCTATAGAGTGGACAGAGAGCTCCTGCAGCAAATAGTCGAGCTGTGAAGGCCACGCCTCACACACAGAACCAACAGAGGGGAACCCATCCCAGTGGAAACCAAGGTATGTGTTGGCCTAAGAATACTAGCAACAGGTACCTTCCAGAGACCAACTGGTGATATGATGGGGATATCACAGGCATCAGCCTCCAGGGTACTGCACCAGTTCCTGGATGAAATGTCAGCACATGTCGGTGATCATGTATATTTCCCCAATGCCCGTGAGGTATTGGCCAGCAATATGCATCTCTTCCAGCAAATAGCGGAATACCCTGAGGTAGTGGGTGCAATAGACTGCATGCACATACGCATCAAAGCACCAGCTGGTGAGTGGGGTAGGGCCTACATTAACCGCAAGGGCTTCCCCTCCATCAACTGCCAGGTCGTGTGTGATGCCCAGGGCATAATAATGAATGTGTGTGCTGGCTGCCCTGGGAGTTACCTGATTCCCACATCTGGCATTTGACGCAGCTGTACCAGACATTTGCCAATGGGGACATCCCACACGGACACCTAGTGGGGTATGCAGGTTATGCACTGGAGCCGTGGCTGATGACACCCATCAGAAATGCACACACACCTGAACAGGAATGCCATAATGAGGCACACACACAAACACATAATGTAATAGAGCGTGTGTTTGGGCTGCTCAAGTCATGGTTCTGGTGTCTGGACACATCTGGTGGAGCCTTGCAGTACACACCAACTACATGTACCCAAATTGTCATGGTATGTGCTATGCTACATAATATGATCTTGCGAAAACAGCTGCAGCAGGACCAGCATAGGGCTGGGCCAAACAGCTCCCCACCATTGCCAAGGCCATCACAGGCAGAGCGTGACTCGGAGGAGGAACAACCTGAGCCTGCCCCAGTAGGCAGAAGGAGGCATGCCCAGTATGCCCTGGCCTTGGCAAAGAGGCAACGCATAGCACATACACTGGCTCAGTAGGAACCCTGGGAATGATACCCCCTCTGACTCACTCAAATAATAACAGGGATGCCTAAAATGACATGACCTGCTCACAAACATGTACAAGGAGTGTAATATGCACATCCGACAGAGGCAGCCCTGCAGCACCACCTGAGGCATGAATGACATGTGTTAAGTAATGTAACACCATGTACTATATGCACACCTGAGGACCCTGAATAACACCCATTCTCACCAAGCATGAAGCCGCAAAATGACGATGGGATGATAAATAGCAATAACTGGCTGAAGTAATGCAGTTAGTCAAAGGGGAGCCAATGTGTTCCAGCCTGGGAAGACCTGCTAGGGGTGGCGTGCACCTATCAGTCCAGGCCCCATGGATACTGGCAAAGGCTGGCAGTACCCACAGCATGCCCTGAATAGGTAGGTCTCAAAACACAAACCAACCTTCATAGGTACCACAAGGGATAGGAACCTAGATGTAATGCTACCCAATGCCAGAAGTCTAAACAGCAAGATGTGTGCAGTGTAAACGCACACAGTATGGAGAATGTAGATATCAGTCCTGTAACAGAAAACTGGGTCAAGGCTCACATCAGTACCCTAACACTACCAGGTCACACCTCATACTGTGCTGTACAGCTGCAAAACATGGAACAAGCTACAGAAGGAGGGTGACTAGCAATAAATGTCAAGGATAACCACACGCCCATGTTGGCACCACAACACGAAGCAGCATGGAATAGCCATGGTCAAATACCAATAGCTAAAACTGCCTCCCAGTATATAGCCTGCTGTAGACTACTGTCCTAATACCAGGAACTGCACCCGGCCTATGTTGGAATACATGAATATATCAAGCCCCCCAAACCACATTATAATGCTTGACTGAAAATACCCAGACATACACCGGAAGCATTATACTAGCACCAACACAGTCGGAGAAAAGTTTGCAGAATCCATAAACCAAAATGCCCAGGAACAACGTACTACTCCCACAAGAGGGGTAAGCATACTGGATGTGATAATCAGCAACATGTGTACTGGATGGCAAGATGAGAAGTGTATCCCTCACTGGTAAAACCAGACCATAGAGTAATCACACTGGATATACACATCCCGACCCCAGTCCCTGGCCAGAATACTACAGTGAAAAACATGTGTAAAGCATAGGTTGCACCCCTCCAAACCGATGTGGAATCCACGAAAGGCCCTGTGCAAGTGCAGAATATGGGACACACCGCAGAGCATGTTATACAGGCATTCCATGAACACAGCCAGGAATGCTTGGAGTATGCAATCACAAATAACAACAAGACACAATGCCATACATGCAGGCATCTGGCTGGACTCCAGCCATTACCAAACCATGCAAGAGAATGAGGAAGCTACCACATGTTAGAGCAAACATAAAAAGGGAAGTAATCACTGATCAGTAGTATGGCAATAACATATGTCCACACATACAATCCACTAAGGCCAGCCACAACAAGTAGAATCTGTTAATCCAGAGGCAATGTGACACCTGTCCCAAGTACACAGACAACCACAACTCTCCCCAATAAATACAAATATATGTGATAGATGCAACCATGTATCCAAACCGGAGGCTGAGCTCCCCAAACTCAGTACTGTCAAAACTAGTCAGGAGGAGAAGGTAACCACATACACCACAAACCCAGTCCCACATAGACCTACCACAACTGTAAACCAAACACATAAAAACATTCCCGGAGGCCCTAATTACAAACACACCACACCAACAGAAGCCTCCAAAGCAGATCCCAAGCAACCACAACCTCCAAACATAGCACATGCAACACATAGTACACAAAGCTGGTGTGCCAAACAGTCACAGGCCAGAAGGAGAAACAACATGCCAGATACAGTTGTAATAGGTGTCTGTATAGGCAGACACACTGCTGTCCCACTCATCAGACTGAACAAGGGAAAGGGTACAGTAGGCTGCCTGTAGGCTGCCACAATATGCCACATAACACAAGTACGCAGGTCACCCCAAAGCAAGCAGAAATATGATGCACTCAATGTCCATGCTGGTGTGAATGACCTGAGATGTACCTCCCTGGGCTACATAAAAAGAGACATGGATGAGCTCTCTGAGTATGTACCCCAGGCCAGTATGACACTGGCCGTGTGCAGCATCCAACCCTCACCAAGAATGATGCCACAGTACAAGCACAGAATGATCATCTTTAACAGGTGGCACAGTTACAGCTGTCAGTCCAAGAGGGTCTAATGTCTGTCTGCTTGAGATGTCATGCATGACAAGCCATGCTGCTGTTCCAGGGATGGCTTGCACCTGTTACCCCTGTGCGTCTGGATACTGGATAAGGCCTTTGCCACCTCCATAGGGCCGTATGTAGGCAAGGCCAAAAAGACTACCCACCACCCTAGAAAACATAAGTGGTAAGAAACATAAGGGTAATGCTGACCAATGCCAGATGTGTAAACTGCAATATGCATGCCCCTGAGGCACTTCCCAGTATGGAGAACACCGATGTCTGTGCAGTGACAGAAGCCTGCTGCAAGCCTAGTGATAGCACACCAGCACTACCAGGTTATATCACATATCATGCGTTATGGCCCCAACACCTGGACCAAAACATCAAAGGAGGGGGAGTATCAATATGCAGCACAGACACCCATACGGCCAGGTAACTGACAATGCACAAAGCAGCGGAGACCACCCATGTGCACCTAAGTGTAGTCAAAACTGCTGTACAGTCTGTAGCATGCGACAGACCACACTCTCACACACAAGAACTCCACCCAGACATCCTGAAGACACTGGACAGTATGAATGTCCCACCAAATACCAGACAAGGTACTCACAAATTACCACATAGGTGGTAAACCATTATTTATGCAAGGAGTAATCAGGGACCTAGGGACACAAGTCGACAGTAATCTGTCATTTGACACACAAAATGCCAATGTGGCTAGGAAGATTGTCGATATTGGACACCGTATCATGAAAGGATTCACATCTACATCAACAGAGGTCACTGTGCCCCTGTACTGTTCCCTTATCACACCCATAATCTAGTACAATGACTCATATGGGATGTACCGTACGTGACACCTGCAACGGTTCGGAAGACCTCATAGGTACCCCACCAAGAGGATAAAGGGTGTCAAATATATGTCATATGCTGCCTGGCTGTAGACACCCCAGCTGAATGCAGTCACAGACTGCCTACACAGAGGCATTGTATGTCTGTTGTACAAGGCCATGTCCAACACAGGAGTAATGGACATGCTCCACCACAGGAAATCAAAGCCATTGGAGCTGTGACAGTGACAGATGTCAGCCTCAACACATAATGAAATAGGATGTGCTGGAGGGACAGATACATAACCCAGAGGCTCCCCACACCCAGAAACAGGATCCCAATCCATGTTAGGCAGAGCCCCTCACTGACAACCCCCAACAGGAATATTGTCAAGTGGATGGATGATGGTACATGTATACTGGGGGTCTTCACTGTGTCACGACCAGACAGAGGCACAGTAAAGAAAATCATAAATGGCCATAATAGTCACATAGCAAGGGGCGGCGAAAGACACACACACTCTGGCTTGGCTTACTAATGCCCTAGGGTGGATAGCCTAGTATGAACCCATGAACCTACGAAGATACAAATTGTACAGGACACTAAGGATAATCACAAGGCTTACTTAACTGATGGTAGGAACCATGTTGGGAATCCACAGATATGCTCCGAATCACATAGATATTACAAACAACATACCAAGCACACACACATATTGCTAACATATGACCTGACAGGTGCAGTGCAACCCCCCCCCCCAGAATGCAAAATATCTATCCCATCAGACTGCTGGTCCCCTGACATTGCAGATGCTGAGGTAACAGCCATCATCTGCAAAGCAAAACACACAGCAGCAAAGGTATGTGATGGTGTCCTGGGCTGAGGCCAACATGGACTCCAAGAATAATGGAATGCCAAATCACACTACTGCCCAATGTCAGCCATACCACAGGATATGTACCCAAAGAGCAGTGTACAACAACAGTGGTCCTGCACAACAAAGGTGTTGCCTGAATGGATACTGCAAACTACCACTCCAGGATCCTGACAAGCTTGGTCTGCACAGCTATGGAAAGGATCAGTATGTACCGCAGACATAAAGCTATCATGGACCTACTGATACTGAACCCTACACAGTGTGGCTGTCGTAACTGCAGATCCTGCCCCTAAACATGTTTGACCCATTTGAAGCAGTCATTAAGGTCATTGATGAGGGCAATGTGGTCCACACAGCGTAGCTGGACCGTGCGTATGCTTCTAGACAATACCCTATGAGTTCAGTATGGATATGTTCACCAGCTTAAATATATACCCCTATGTCAGTAGAGGGGTTGCAAACCAGACCGAGGACAGAACTGACATGGTCAGACATGCTGCATCCATGTCAGACTACAAAGCAGATATGAGTGGCATCCCACAAGGCTTGGTCCTGGGCCCCCCCCCATTCAGTATATATATCCCATAGGTATAGGCCAACATGGAAGGACTGTGACTGAATAAGTATGCAGAGGAGTACAAACAGCCCACCATATCCGACCCCCAGCTGACACAAGCAACCCACAAAAGGGCCACCTACAAACAGACAACTGGAGCCATAGCCATGTCAGCAAGCTAATTGCAGAACTGTGGATAGACAACCACCGTGGATATACAGTAAGTGCCCACAAATTACCACACAGGTGTTAACCCATTACGTACCTAACATGTAATGAGAGACCTGGGGACACAAGGTGATAGATATCCTGCACTGGACAAACATGTGGCTGTAGTGTTCGCAGAAACATACCATATACCCACCCAATCATGAAGGTTGTCAGATGTAGATAAGGGGAGGTCACTGTGGCTCTGCAGTCATCCTTCATCAGTGTCACAATTGACTACAATAGCCCCTGTGGGATATACCTCAGCAGACACCTCCATCAACTGTAAAGTCCACAACAGTACCCCACCAGGAGTAGCAAAGAGCATGAACAGATGCCATGTGTTGCCTGAGTAAACAAACTGCAGCCCCACACACTGCCATACTGCCCAGCTACAGGCAAGCTGTGCCTGATGTATGAAGCCATGTCCAACCTGGAATCAATGAACATGCTGCACCTTGTACAATCTGAATGGCAGTGAGCTATGCACATGAGAGACCTGAACCCCAGCACTGACATACATAGGACAAGCTTTACAGAATGATCCATAACACAGAAGGCACCCCCACTCTTGGGTAGACACCTGGTACAGGTTAGCCAGAGAGTCACCTATCGACACCCCTCAAGAGGAATCCCGATGAGTGGATGGGAGATGGTAGGTTAACCCTGGGTATCACTGTTATGTCAGAAGTAGACGGAGGCACAGTATACCAACCATGACATATGTCATGGCAAACTCCAGTTACAATGTGTGTCGAAGGACAAACACACCCTGTAACTAGCATCAGAAATGGCCTAGGGAACATCGCTAGTGTTTGCCAATGTCCACCTATGTTGTGGAATACACTACCAATGTTGGATGAGCCCGGTGTAGGTAGTCCATATATGAACATAATGCAACATGGTCATATGTGCACAACTGGCCCCTACACAGTCTGTTGTGCACACTATGAAGATGTCAAGCAGTGATAGGACTAAAGCCCAGGATACTGTCTACCACAGTGAAAGTACTGAACCAGTACACTATACGGTACTACAGTGTTAGGTCATTATGAAAGTATGTTTTCAACTGTCTGCAAAGTATCCCATGCAATCCCTGCAGGCACAGTATAATCCCTGTTGTGGCAGACATGAAGCAGTTGGCCAGTTAGTACACAACATGACACCCAACACACAACCATAAACGTGAGATATTGTTGAAGTTAACACACACCCAAATATGTGGTGGACTTCAGAGTGCAACATATGGAAAGTTCACACTGGGCATGCTTGCACACTTTGATAAATGAGGCATATGTCAGACAACATGCCATGGAAAGGCTGAACTGGGCATGCTCACACACTTAGGCCATATCTCCATTTAGCAGTTGGCCACACATATCTGGTATTTGTACGTGTCATTCCAGGAACCAACCACAACACAGCAATCTGCCCAGTGCACACAGTAAATGACTACAGAGACATAAGTGATATAGTGGATCGCCGTCATATGCAAACATCTTCCACGGATACAGAAGTTGGTCATAGGAACAGGGAATGCTATGGCAATAAAGACCTGCAAACAGTAGAACAGCACAACAAATATTGTGCATCTGACAATTGAACATATGGGTGTAGAGGTCAATACTAGGCTTGTTGCCCTAGGGAATGACAGCTCAGCCAGAGTGTGCTTGGCATCTGCATCCCCAGTACAGTAGGCTACTGTGCCACTGTAAAGTAGGTCACATAAGGCAACGTGTGAGGCTAGTGAGCTGTGCCTCTGTCAAGCAGGGGCACAGTGGAGATCCCAGGGTTTGAATGTGCTAAGCCACAGCCATGTTGTTGGTGTGTGCTGGAAGAGGGTTGCTGAGGATCCCTAACAGTAAGTGGCCATCAATAACAGACTGAGGGAAGCCCTATCTGCATTGTCTGGACAATTCCACTGTCAACACTGTGTTGTGATGATTATGTGGGAATGAAGTGTCGTGCCAGAACTGTTCACAGATGTCCTCCCTGTGTGGGCTACAGCTCTGCAATGTATTAGCTCACTCTGTCTGTTGAATGGCTCATATATGGCTGGAGTACTCCTGACAGGTGTCTTGTTGTGGAGCAGTCATGGGTATATGTGGGATAGCATGATCAATGCAAACCATACACATGCTCATAGAATGCAATTGTCAAGGATTATGCTGAATGGCCAGTATAGTCCCCCAGCATGGGTCCTTTGAAGTCAGCCACCCCAGTCTTCACAAGTGTAGAGTCTGCTTGTGCTAAATACAGTTTGTGTGCAGTGACAACCTTGCCTGGGCGTGGGGATGGGATATGGCTGTCCAGGGAAAAGTGGGTATGGTCAGATATCAACAATGGTAGTCTACCTCTGGTGTGGAACAGTGAGTACTCATGTTGCAGATGGACAGCTGCAATATGTATTCCCCCATGTGGCTGTGGTGTGTGGTTCTGCCATAGCACATGGACCCACAAATTGTAGTGGCTGTAGGGTAAAGTGGTAGAGGCCTGAGTAGTTCTCACACACAATATGCCTGTACCTGATGTTAACAACTGGAATGGTGTATGTGAACACCTGCATATCCCGGCACTGTTCCCAGGAAAGCTAAGTGTGTGTCCTGGATGTGGGTGTGGTGTTCTGGACTGGTTGTGTTGTGTGTTACAGGTCCTGTGGTCACGAAGCATGGTATAGAACATAACCTGCCAGTGCGATGTGCATATCTGACCCTGACGTAGGTGGCTGCAAATGCATATATATGCTATCCCCCACCTGACAGGTAGTACTAGATGTACATAACTCTGTAGAAATAAAGATGTCAGCACCCTATAAATACTGCAGGTGCAGACCAGATGCCCAGTAATTCGGTTAGCGTGCTCTGCTAATGCATCTCCCTCAAGTGCCATAATATAGGTAGGTAGGAGTTCGAAACATGCAATTGCCCAGTGTGTGTGTGTGTGTATGTATGTGTGTGTGTGGGTGAGCGGGGTTGATGTGTGTGCAAGTCTGTGTGAGTAAGATGTCCCTTTTGGCAACTGTGAAAGCACTCTACAAGATGCACATTCCCCTATCTCAGCATGGATGATGTCAGCACCCTATAAGTACAGCAGGAGAAGGGAACCTCCCAGTAATTCGAATAGCACGCTCCGCTAATGCATCTGTCACGAGTGTCATAACATAGTTAGGTAGGGGTTTGAATCCCGCAATTGCCCAGTGTGTGTGTGGAGGGGAGTTAGTGTGTGTGCAAGTCTGTGTGAGGGAGATGTCCCTTTTGGCAACTGTGAAAGCACTCTACAGGATGCACATTCCCCTATCTCAGCACGGATGATGTCAGCACCCTATAAGTACAGCAGGAGAAGGGATATCTCCCAGTAATTCGAATAGCGCACTTTACTAATGCGTCTCTCTCAAGTGTCTTAATATAGTTAGATAGGAGTTTGAAACCTGCAAGTGTGTGTGTTTAGATGTGGGGAGTTTGTGTGTGTGCAATTCTGTAAGAAAAATATGTGCTTTTTTGCAATCAGGAAATCACACTACATGATGCACATTACCCTTTCCAAACAGTGATGATGTCAGCACCCTATACATACAGCTGGAGAAGAAGCACCTACCAGTAATCCGAATAGCGCACTTTGCTAATACATCTTTCTCAAGTGTCATAATATAGTTAGGTATGAGTTTGAAACCTGCAAGTGTGTGTGTTTGGATGTGGGAAGTTTGTGTGTGTGCAATTCTGTATGAAAAATGTGCTTTTTTGCAATCAGGAGATCACACTACATGATGCACATTACCCTTTCCAAACAGTGATGATGTCAGCACCCTATACATACAGCTGGAGAAGAGACACCTACCAGTAATCCGAATAACCCAGTCTATTACAGCGTCACTCTCAAGTGTCATAGCATAGTTAAGTAGGGGTTTGAAACCTGCAAATGTCAAGTGTGTGTGTGTTTGGATGTGGAGCGTTTGTGTGTGTGCAATTCTGTATGAAAAACATGTTAGTTTTGGCAATCAGGAGATCACACTACCTGATGCACATTACCCTTTCAAAACACTGATGATGTCAGCACCCTATAAGTACAGCCAGAGAAGAGGAACCTCCTAGTAATCCAAATAGTGCGCTTCACTAATGCGTCTCTCTCACGTGTCATGACTTAGTTAGGTAGGGGTATGAATCCTGCAAATGGCAAGTGTATGTGTGTCGGGGTGGGGTACTAGGGTGTGTGTAAATGCAAGTGTGAGAGAACAGATCCTTTTGGCAAATACTACAATACACCAGATGCTGCATATTCCCCCAGTAAACACCGGGGATGTCACCACACTATCAGCACAGCCAAACAGGGCTAGTTGGCCAGTAATGCCAATAGTGCGCTTTGCTACTGGGTCTATTACCATTGTCAGAGTACAGATAGGTATGTTTTGGTAACCCACAACTGTCACGTGTGGTTGTGTCACACATTATGACCTTGTGTGGGTCTTTGTGCATAACAATGCATGCCATTGCCTAAACCAGCAATGGCAATGCACACATGATGTATGTGTGTGACACATACACATAAATACCTGTGACCTGCAGTAGTTACCATGTCTGACACGTGCCTCGAGTGGATAAATGGTATGTGCAATGCATAACAATATGACTGTGTCTTACTGTGCAGGGTCCGCACGCGGTATAGTAGGGTGTGTGTAAATGCAAGTGTGAGAGAACAGATCCTTTTGGCAAATACTACAATACACCAGATGCTGCATATTCCCCCAGTAAACACCGGGGATGTCACCACACTATCAGCACAGCCAAACAGGGCTAGTTGGCCAGTAATGCCAAAAGTGCGCTCTGCTACTGGGTCTATTACCATTGTCAGAGTACAGATAGGTATGTTTTGGTAACCCACAACTGTCACGTGTGGTTGTGTCACACATTATGACCTTGTGTGGGTATTTGTGCACAACAATGCATGCCATTGCCTAAACCAGCAATGGCAATGCACACATGATGTATGTGTGTGACACATACACATAAATACCTGTGACCTGCAGTAGTTACCATGTCTGACACGTGCCTTGAGTGGATAAATGGTAATTGCAATGCATAACAATATGACTGTGTCTTACTGTGCAGGGTCCGCACGCGGTATAGTAGGGTGTGTGTAAATGCAAGTGTGAGAGAACAGATCCTTTTGGCAAATACTACAATACACCAGATGCTGCATATTCCCCCAGTAAACACCGGGGATGTCACCACACTATCAGCACAGCCAAACAGGGCTAGTTGGCCAGTAATGCCAATAGTGCGCTCTGCTACTGGGTCTATTACCATTGTCAGAGTACAGATAGGTATGTTTTGGTAACCCACAACTGTCACGTGTGGTTGTGTCACACATTATGACCTTGTGTGGGTATTTGTGCATAACAATGCATGCCATTGCCTAAACCAGCAATGGCAATGCACACATGATGTATGTGTGTGACACATACACATAAATACCTGTGACCTGCAGTAGTTACCATGTCTGACACGTGCCTCGAGTGGATAAATGGTATTTGCAATGCATAACAATATGACTGTGTCTTACTGTGCAGGGTCCGCACGCGGTATAGTAGGGTGTGTGTGAATGCAAGTTTGAGAGAACAGATCCTTTTGGCAAATACTACAATACACCAGATGCTGCATATTCCCCCAGTAAACAACGGGGATGTCACCACACTATCAGCACAGCCAAACAGGGCTAGTTGGCCAGTAATGCCATTAGTGCGCTCTGCTACTGGGTCTATTACCATTGTCAGAGTACAGATAGGTATGTTTTGGTAACCCACAACTGCCACGTGTGGTTGTGTCACACATTATGACCTTGTGTGGGTCTTTGTGCATAACAATGCATGCCATTGCCTAAACCAGCAATGGCAATGCACACATGATGTATGTGTGTGACACATACACATAAATACCTGTGACCTGCAGTAGTTACCATGTCTGACACGTGCCTCGAGTGGATAAATGGTATTTGCAATGCATAACAATATGACTGTGTCTTACTGTGCAGGGTCCGCATGCGGTATAGTAGGGTGTGTGTAAATGCAAGTGTGAGAGAACAGATCCTTTTGGCAAATACTACAATACACCAGATGCTGCATATTCCCCCAGTAAACACAGGGGATGTCACCACACTATCAGCACAGCCAAACAGGGCTAGTTGGCCAGTAATGCCAATAGTGCACTCTGCTACTGGGTCTATTACCATTGTCAGAGTACAGATAGGTATGTTTTGGTAACCCACAACTGTCACGTGTGGTTGTGTCACACATTATGACCTTGTGTGGGTCTTTGTGCATAACAATGCATGCCATTGCCTAAACCAGCAATGGCAATGCACACATGATGTATGTGTGTGACACATACACATAAATACCTGTGACCTGCAGTAGTTACCATGTCTGACACGTGCCTCGAGTGGATAAATGGTATTTGCAATGCATAACAATATGACTGTGTCTTACTGTGCAGGGTCCGCATGCTGTATAGTAGGGTGTGTGTAAATGCAAGTGTGAGAGAACAGATCCTTTTGGCAAATACTACAATACACCAGATGCTGCATATTCCCCCAGTAAACACCGGGGATGTCACCACACTATCAGCACAGCCAAACAGGGCTAGTTGGCCAGTAATGCCAATAGTGCGCTCTGCTACTGGGTCTATTACCATTGTCAGAGTACAGATAGGTATGCTTTGGTAACCCACAACTGTCACGTGTGGTTGTGTCACGCATTATGACCTTGTGTGGGTCTTTGTGCATAGCAATGCATGCCATTGCCTAAACCAGCAGTGGCAATGCACACATGATGTATGTGTGTGACACATACACATAAATACCTGTGACCTGCAGTAGTCACCATGTCTGACACGTGCCTCGAGTGGATAAATGGTATTTGCAATGCATAACAATATGACTGTGTCTTACTGTGCAGGGTCCGCACGCGGTATGTGTCTATACAGTGTGGGTGTATATGGTAAAATGCCTACAGCAGGGGATACATATCTGGTCTGGGCCATATGGCCTACATGTAGTCGATGTACAGGTGCTGCATGTTCCCACCTGTTGTGGGAGTGGTAACATGTCATTCCACTGCAATTCAATGACCACATGCTGGGAACCCTTCACCTAGTGTGTTGTAGCTACAGTAATGCTTACGCACAATGTTTGGCTGGATGCAGTCCAGCCATATAAAGACAGTTCTTGAGACTTCCATATTGCCAGTGTTGTTATGGAGGATAGGTGGGTTTCCTGTGTATGGGAGGGTTGTGTGTGCCAGGCTATGAACCAGACGGCAGTCCGACACACTGTTAGCTGCACATGAATAGGCCCTGATGCTTTGTGCTCTGCCAACAACCTGGAGGTGTGTGTATCTGTGGTGCCTTGGGATACCACCCCCCTGTCCAGTGTTACATGTGTAGGGGACGACAGGCATGGTATGAGGTATAACCTGGCAGTGATGGGTTGCACCTGTGAGCCGTGAATCAGGACTCTGGTACTGCACAGACATTGCAGTTCACCGTGCTGAGGACAGTATCCAGTGCATGCATCTTGCAGTGTACACTGCTGGTGTTGTATAGCATCACTGTTAGTGTCCTATCGTGTGTGATACCCGCGGAGGTGGCTATGTAATCCATGTCCTGCAGCATAAGGCAGTATGTGTGTATCAAGGGGCTTCGCCAATATACATTAGGCCATGGGTGTCACGTGCAAGCTGCCCCTCGCACATCATTGTTTCTTGCATAGCATGTAAGCACACGTTGACAGCCAGTGGATACCCTATGAATGACATTGGAGACTGAGCAGAATGTAGACATAGAACACCCTTCCTACATATAGTGGTAGCATACCTGGTGAGGGTATGATGGCAACCAAGATCAGGCTCATACTGGCCCATGCCACATGCTCAGAGATCCCTTCTATGTTCCCTATCATGTAGTCCAGGGAGGTATGTCTCAGGTCATCCATAGTGGCATGGTCAATGACTGAGTCATATGTGTCCATGCCTCTGACTGACCTGTATGCATGTGTTTTGTGGTGGACCATAGTGCCCCAGAGGCATATCACTGTGACCTTCACCATGTACAGCCTGTTGAGCGGGACCCCACTGCAGTGGCCAAGAGAGGTACCTGACACATCTGTAGCAGGTGTGTTGTGTAGCCCTACAGGCTGTGAGTGTGTGGCACACGGGATGTGTGTGCCATGTGTGGTATGTACTCTGTTCCGACGTAACATATGCCTGTGTGCCAGCTGCGGAGGTGTGTGATGCTCAGGCAGGATGCTATTCTGAGTCCCCACGTATGCCCCAGTGTGTTCAGCTTGCTGTCAGTGCATGTCTATGTCTGACTGGTATTGTAGTCACTGTAGTATGACATGCCACCTGACAGGGTATGGCATTACTGGGTTCAGAGTGCTGAGTCCCCAGATTGGCTATGTGGTGGCATCCCACACATGTGTTGTACGTTCCTGGCCAAGGGTGATGGTTGACTGCATACATGTGGCAGCTGTGACATTGCCACATGACTCACATAAACCACAACTGGACCATAGAGGTGATTCACAGGTTACCTTTGCACATGCTACCCTAGTAGTGTGATTGCCATGGTGAGTACCAACACATAGGGCCAATGGGGAACAACATACTGAAGGTGTGTATGTGTGGGTGTACTGCTACTGTTTCATAGCACTGGCATATATGACTGCACACATGGGTAAATGCCAGATAAGACATGTGCAATGTGTCACAGGCAACGTACATGCGAACAGGACAGACAGTGACATTCTGTCATGTGTAAACTTGACATACGTATCGTACGCTATGCAGATGTCACTAGGAGTCCACAGAAGCACTGTAACTCTGCATTGCAGGTGGAAGCAGTGTTCCAGGGAACCCCAAGCGAACATGCATGCAAACAAAGCTACAGTAAGCAGGGCTGGAAGTAGTCCATTGTACAACAAAGAAGGGGTAACACTAACAGTAGGTAACAGTGCAAATATGTAGGCACTATCAACATGTACCCAGGAATGCACAGTGCAGATGCCCATGGTAGAACTGATATTATGTCATAATTAGTTGTGATTTGGATTACATTGGTACTGCACACATATCAACATGCGCAACCATCCACATTGCATACTCGTTGTGGGCAACTTGCCACCATTACTGTACATGTCCATCATTGCATATCACTACTTGCATTAGCTTCCCCCCTGTGCTACCCATGTATGTGGCTGTCTGTTGACATCCTTACCACCGGTATGCAATTATGTGCAGCTGTTACACTTTGGTACGTACTATAGGTGCAGATAACAATTCAGGACAGTCATACCGTTACTGCATCAGGCATGCTGGGATATACACACAGTCATATCAGCACACTGTACTGTTACCAACATGATACTACTAATACACTTCTATGTAGTCACCCTGTGCATCAGCAACGTGTTTACCTGTTCCTGCACTGATGTTGGAGATTGCAGGAGGTGGCACAGTTTCATCATATGCACAGGGTGTGAATTAGGTATGCCTGAGTCTGCCACTGATATCACCAATTGACATGTGTGTGTATGTGTGTTGGTGAGGGACAGCAGTACAGGGTGGGGCACTGTTGGTGCAGTGTATGCGTGTATGTGGTTGCCCTAGGTGTTAACGTTTCGCATGTGTGTATGCACGCACACAGTTCCACCTCATGGCTGCCATATACAGGGGTGTGTGGACAGCCACAGACTGCACCTGGCAGGTCATACAGATCAGTGTCTGTGGGCACGGACACGGTACCTGTGCCTGGCAGGGGTGCTATGGACCATATCCAGTACTAAGCCAGACTGGGTACTGTCATCAGAAGTGGGATTGTGTTGACTGGACACAGGTCCCTGTTTGGACTGTCCAGAGCCACGTGCACGTGGTCTCCTGGGGCGTTCCGATGACAGCACAGACCCAGCATTGCTGGGGCTGCTGCTGGTACTATGGGGGCATGTGCAGGCCTGTTGTCATCCGTGCCGACTGCCAGCTGCTTCTGTTGCTGGCATACGGCCACGTCGACGCCGCAACCGCCCAACATTGCCCTGGCTCATGGACATTTGGTTGTGGAACTGCTGTAATATGTCCCCACAACGTCTGTCTATGACATTGGTGAAATTACGGATAGCATCCGCGATGTCACGCATACTGTCAGTCATGGCTGTGCGACGTGCTCTCAGCTCCCTCAGACCCTGTCTGGTGTACCTTTCCATACGCGACTGTGCCTGCATGACAGCTGAGGTTGACAGACCTCTTTGGGCACGTCTGCCAGAGGCAGTACGCCCACGGATGCTCCCACGAGAACCCATGGGCAACTGTCTGTGTGGTACCATTGCAGGACCCTGCCCATGGCTGCTGTGTGGGGAAGCATGCACCACAGATACCACATTACCCTGGTCAATGCCCACTGTATCCTGTCCATCACCTAGGGACAAGGGTGACAAAGGTTGTACTGGTAGGATGACTGTGCGCAATGATGGGGTTGACAGCTGTGTACTGTCAATTGGCTGACCAATGGCAGACCCTGACACACCTTCCTGTACCATTACACAGATATCATCATTACCTGTACCTGTGGCACCAGATTCAGGTTCCCTGCTGCAGGACACCAGAGCAGCACCAGAACCTGTGGGAGGAAGACAGGAAAAACAGTTTACAGTGTCCACACAATGTTACCAGTGATGCACTTATGCACACATGCACACGTGGACACATGCACACATGCACACATGGACACAGGCACACATGCACACATGCACACGTGGACACATGCACACATGCACACATGCACACATGGACACATGCACACATGCACACAGGCACACAGGCACACATGCACACATGCACACGTGGACACATGCGCACATGCACACATGCACACATGCACACGTGGGCACAGGCACACATGCACACATGCACACATGCACACATGCACACGTGGACACAGGCACACATGCACACATGCACACATGCACACATGGACACAGGCACACCTGCACACATGCACACATGCACACCCCGCAGTATACACACAGAGCACTACTGAGTTACACTAGTATTACTAGCACTATCAGGACTATTATAGGAATTGTTAAACACACTCACCAGCATGGATGGCCTGACTTGCTGTAACCCCGGAGGGACCTGCAGAAATGAGGAGATTAATGTCAGTGGGCACAACTGTGCCATTGATACTGCATATGATACAGTGCAGTAGTACACCAGTTGCCTTTCACATGTCAGGTGCTGATATTGCCAGTATCACACATGCACAATTACATACTATGTTGACAGCTACATACCACGGACACACATTACACATACATAAACTAACAGTGTACAAAACAGTCAAGTGTACATATGGCATATTACCTGCACGCTCCATGTTATGATGCTGCTGTGTGGATCCAGCCTCCATCATGATGCAGGTGTATTGCTGTTGCTGTTCCGGGGCTGGAGCCACAACACCTAGGAGTAGCCCCTCCAGTCTGGTGAGGGGGGGATGTGTAGCCACCCTGTGGCAACCTGTTGCCTGTGGATATCCGACGCACGCTGACGGACATTTCTGATTAAATCACTGCAGTGATGTCGTACCTGCTCATATGTCCTATTATGCGTGCTAATGTCATTTACCCTACGGACAAGGTCTTGCCACAGTGCAGCCCTCTCCTGCTGATTCTGGCTGGTGCGGGAAAACAGTATGTCATACTCGCACCAGGCTCTGGTGTATCTCCTCATCTTCCGCTGCAGAGTAGGCGGGATTACACTGACGCGCCATCTCCCTGGAAGAGAACACAAACAGAATATCAGCAGACTATGTCAGCAATATATGGCACACATACTATACATGATACTCAAGTGTAGTGATATACTACTACTCCCATATGTTGCATGTGTGTGTCTCGTGGTGGATACACAAGTACATGGCCAGATATCAGTGCTCAGCCAACACCTGTGCAACAATACCTGCCACATTCCATACAACATAGTAGCATGCCCCATCGGTCAGCACACTGCGACAAGTCCAATGCACAGCCTCACTCTGGGGGTTCATACCAAGGTACTGTATGTGGAATGCCATCCACTAGTGTGATGTGGACACAAGTTACTCAGCCTGGATATACATATCCCACCACCACCACCAGTACAGTAGACTACTTTGATATGTATGTGATTAGACAGTTATTCACTTGTTAGGACTGAGATGGTATCCATGCAGCCCACTGTGCCAGTGGAAGCCACAACCCACACTGCTGACCCCTTTGTGAATGCTTACCATGGACATCCCACAGACTGCATGGAACTTGCACGCACATTTCTAACCCAGACTCTATGCACAAAGGTTAGGCATCCTGTCCGGTGGACCCCAGCCAGAGGCAGATTGTATAACAATAGCAGGAGGCTACTGCAGGACAGAGCAGATTCACATTAAGGGAAGGCATCTGTGGTCAGCACTGGTAATACGCTACGGTCTCTCATAACAATGGCCACGGCCTACTCTGGGAGGGAAATGGTCACAAACACTATAGATAACCACAAGGCCTTCTTCAGTTATGTTACACATATGGACCAAATGCCTCAGATATGCTCTGAGTTAATACACACCTACTTAACATTCACCGAACACACACATATTGGCAACATTCTTGCAGACAGGTTTGGTGCACGTATCCCCCCTCCTTCTCCCCCACAAGTAGAAATACTTATCACAGCTGAATGTAACCTCCCTGTCATCTCACATGTCCAGGTGAGGGCCGCCCTCAGCAAAGCAGCACACACACAGCATCACTGTGACCTGATGGTATCCCTGGATGTGTGCTACGTGCACTCCAAGAGGACATACAACTGCATATAAGACTGATATTTAACCTTGGCCGTACTACAGGATATGTACCTGAACACTGGCATACAGCCACAGTGGTTCCACACCACTAAGGAGGCACCTCTACTGACCCTGGGAACTACCGCATCATAAGCATAACCGGCCTGGTCTGCTAAGCTATGGTATTATTCAGTATGGGACGCATATACAGTGATATTGGGTACCTGCAGACACTTGTTCCCGGCCAGTTTGTCTTTGTGATGGGCCGATCCTGCCTTTTGAACCTGGCTGACCTTTCAAAACAGTCACTATAGCCATTGATGAGGGCAACGCACAGACAACTGCTGCCAGGATCATGGCCTAAAATTGACTGACATGTAATGTATAGTCATCCCCTTTTGGTGGAACTACGTACACACAACATATCACATGGACATACCTATAGATACAGACCTATGACACATTTGGAGGGTTCACAGTATGCAGACTATTAACCTGCTACTTTACATTACCTGTGTTTGTCGCAGCTGGTTGCGTTACCACTACTTCTGGTTCCTGCTGCTGCTGGCATGGCTTGCTACTGTCACTGCTGACAGCTTAGACTCAGTGTGTAGCATGTGTATTTTTTTTTCTCTCACTCTCTGTCTCTGTCTGTCTCTCTCCCTCTGTCTGCTTCCAGACAGTGCAATGAACGTATTGCATGTGTGGAGTGTTAGTACAGGATGCTTTTGTAGGTATCTGCATAGGTCCATGTGATGGCCTCTGCACCAATTGTAAGCCAGCATTTGCTAATTGCATGCAGCCAGTTGTGTACTGATTGCAGTTCTCACTGTGATTTCAGGACAGTGCTATAAAAGGGTATGTGAGATAGGCGTTGCCCTTTCAGATTGTAAGGGCGGGGACCATGCTGGTATGCTGTGGACACTGTTCTGTGAGTGTAAAGGTTAGTATCTCTCTCATGATTCAGGCTGTGTTGTAGATTCACATTTCTCCATTCCTCTCTCCTGTTCCCTGTAGTAAGTGTGTATGCACAATGACACCTACAACTATATATATATATATATATATATATATATATATGTAAATATACATACATTTATATATGTACATCAGCTGACATTATTACCTACTAGCTACCAAATAGCATGGCTGTTTCTGTTCACACACTACTATTATGGAAATCCACTAGTTTTGACAGTAATTCTACATGACATGCTTTGTGTACTACACATCCTATATTCCCTTTACATTCATTCCTACTATTGCATGATATATTTATTTTAGCACAATGTTCTTGTATAAGAGTCATGGCTTAGTGGTAGGATACGCAGACTACTGTTTCCTGGGTTCGGGACTAACAGTGGGATTTTATTTTGCTTTTGAACTGACTACAGGACCTGTCAATCAGAGTGACTAAGGCACTTTTAAGCAGTTGTAACCGGGTTAGCGCTGGTTGTGTGGAGCTCACGCATGCGCAGTGGCGTTTAGCTCAGCGCACACACGAGCACACCTGCTTACAACCGCTTAACAGTGCTTACTCTGGCGCACACCCGCAATATTTTCTTTGAAAGAAATGAAAATGGGGAGACAGAAAAGTGGTGAAAAAGGGGTCACAAAGAGGGTAAGACAGTAGGAAAACAAGCTTGGGATTTGCAGGAGGGATGTAGGTAAGGCCCATAGCTGCCCATTTCTTCATCGGCAACAGCTGTGCATATGTATGTAATTTGGTGTGACATTTGAAACCTTTCACCCCTGAGAGAGGTGTCAGGACAACAATAATACTTGTTGTACAGCCAATTGTAATTGATAGTTTCCATGTCCAGCAGACATGTGTGCGGAATGGGCAGCTATGTATGGGGCGTAATTTTTTTGTGGGTACAGAGTGCCCTTTTTTTTTTTTTTTTTTTTTTCTTTCAGGTGAGAGTGGTATGTCAGGTGAAGAAAGTCGGTATAGCTGGGGAGGTAGGTTGGGTAGGTCAACAGACAAGACAAACAAGATGCTTACAGGGGCGGTGTATGACACGTGTGGGGGGGTTACACAATTGACGGGGACGGAGGTTTGGATATCCAGAGCCCATGACCCCACAGATGGCAACAGTGGAACTGATATCCCCACCCATGGGTAATTGCCACTGTTCCTTCACTGCCCAGGATGGGGCTGTGCTGGGGGCTGTGTAGGCCGGGCAACAGGCATGCCCGTAAGTTGTGCCACCTGTGCCTCAAGCTGGCGTAGGGGCCCAAGAACAGAGTCCTGGATCTCCCTACGCACCACAGTCCGGATGCTACGGAGGGTGAGTGGTGGTTCTCCTCCGGCCACACTTGCAGAGGGGGGACGAGCCCCATCCCCTGCAGTGCTTCCACCTGCAGGTGGCACAGGGCCACCGGAGGAGGGTCCAGACTGGGCACAAGTGCCAGGTGCACTCGCCAGCTGAGGTGGGAGAGGTGGGTCCGCTGGAACCCGCCTTCCCTGTCGTCCTATGTTTTGCATTATGTCATGACAGTTTGGGTTAGTAACATATAATACCATTCACAATTAGTTGTAACAGCATGCATTAGTATTCCCATTAACCAAACACCCAGATATTCACACCATTGAAGAGCGAGCATAACACATGCATAATGTGAACAGCAATACACAGTCCAATAACATGCAGGGTTGATTGATGGCAACAGGCCATCAGGTTTGGATGTATGAACAGGGCAGATGCATCAACGGACATGCAAATATTTATGACCCAACAGGACAAATGTACAGGGGTGTTAATTGTGATTGCACATACCATTTTCATGTGGAATGGGTTATATGTGGTTATAGGGTGGGGTGAAGAAAATAATATTAACACCTTCGAATACCAATACATATGCTGTACATTTCTAATAGCTGCACATATATACACACTACTGTTCTAACTACAGTTTCCTATATGATAACTACTTCAATTTGGTGATAGGACTGTTACTGCTACATCAATATACATTGTATTGTTCTTCATACACATTCATATCTGGCTTTGTTCAGCTACATCATCCTGCTACATTTGCTTTATATATCTATAGACAACTGTGGATTTTTGGTATGTCAGACAATTATACTATCTGCATATTGCAGACTGAGAGCAACATATCCAGATTTTGGGATACACATTCCAGCTGCAGCAACACTTTGAACAGATTTCACTGTTTGGTTTTGCTTCTCACATGCATTTCATTCTGTACTGACTGCAGTATACTTTATTCAGGGGTTATTACTACTTTATTGGTGGATTCATAACACTTTCTCACACTCTCTCACTTGTTTTCATTTTATTATTCAGGATGGTACTTACTTCTAGGCTTTATTGACATGTTTTACCTGTAGTTATTACAATCCTTTCCAGCAGTCTCACTTCTGTCATGTTTCAGTATTTCAATAGGGGTATATTTCACACATGTGATTTGCTCATCTTCTGCAGCTATACTTTTCAGCCTGCTGCTGGTTGTGTACTATTATATTACAGGTGGGGCATCTTTATTTCAGACTTTATTTCAGACATTTTCATTTTTCTGTTTGGATTACAGACTGCAACACACTTTTGTAATCAAGCAATACTTGGAAACACTCTTACACTTGTTACTTGCACATTCTATTACTTAGTGACTACACTGCACTCTTTTGCTAACTGTCATACTTTTATATTTCTTTACAGTTACTGGGAGAGGATTACTGACCTGCCTGGTGGTGCAACCGCACCAGTCTATCCCCATAGGCTCTGCAGTTCGCAGAACGGACAACTGCAGCTGTAATATAAATGAAGTAATATTGGAATACACATCTCCATAATATCAGCTAGTTTAATTTCTTACATACATAATTACATGTAACTTACTCAGTAGTGGGGCGTTGGGCATTTGTCGGGCCTCCTGGATCCAAAGGTTCAATTGGTCCTGCTTGCGTCTCTTCAGGTCAACATGGTGGTGACGAACCTGCTCACCAGTCCTTGGAATCCCTGTGGCACTGGTGAGATCATGAGCCAACCGGTCCCACGCCTCAGCCCTATATGCTCCCCACATGACCTGGCCCTGCATGAGTTGGACCTCATGATTGTGGACTAGGAGCCAGACCATGTATCTGGACTCCTCAATGCCCCACCTCTGTGCTCGAAAGCAACTACCCTCACCTACTCCTGTCATTCTAGCTGCAAGTCAGTTCTACAATCGTTTATGCTGTGTATTCCTGCCTATGGGGCTTATATATGCCGTTTTTCCCGCACATATCTGTGATTGGCCATTTTGGAATTGTATCAACTTCACAAAACCTGCTTTGTCATGCTCCACTTTGTATTCATTCCTATATATTTGCTATTACTGCATTTCTAGGTACTGCTGTCATGGCTTAGTGGTTCAGTACCTTGACTATGGTGCATAGTATCCTGGGTTTGAACCTGGCCACTGCTTTTTATTTTTTATGACTGTCTAGACAGGCTGAGGGTTGTGTCTGTGTAAAGGCAGTTTTGATACGGCTTGCTCAATGTTGCCCGTCGGTTAGCTTGTTGACGCGGTGCGCAGCTCCGCGCAAATGGGGTGCGCTGGTTTATGCCTCATTTGGCTATCAGCACGCATATTACGCTCAGCTCAGCTAGGGGCACACAGTTTCAGCGTGTTAAACCACTGCTCACCTATGGGCACTCATTTTGCACATGTTGAACCACTGCTCACCTTTGGGCTCTCATTTTGCACCTGTTAAACCACTGCTCACCTACGGGCAGATGCACTCACCTTGTGAAACTGTAGCTCAGCTATAGGCACATCTGGTATTTTTTATTATTTTATCTCACATTTCTTTAAAATAAATGGACTATTTCATTACATTTTACATGAACTATGATTTTATATGTGTACATGTTTGTCAGGGACTTGTTTTGTGCTTATTTTACTAAAAAGAAAAGTTGGTGTTGTGGGGGCTCGAACCATGAATGCCTGCTCCTCAGCCGACGTCTTTACCGCTACGCTATTGCTTCTTGGCTTACTTTGCATATTTCGTTCTTATATCCTTTTCCACTGACTGCTAACTGTGGCTAAGCTACGAACGCGCCAGCAAACGGCGCACTCACGGGCAAACATCTTTACGTTTAAAAAAAAATATATAAGATGTTCATTTATATATTTTATGTTCATAGTCTGTGGGGGCATGTGTTGTGTTGTGTTTATTCACATTTCCATGGCCTCTGTCATGGGTGTTTACTTTGGGCAATTTTACTCTTCTGGGGGCGTGTCAGCTTGCAGGGCTCGGCCTATGGACACGCCCCCTACTGTCTTCCATGGACCGTGTTAGCCTTCGGTGTGATTCAGCATGCCCTCATGCATATGCATGACATGCTGACGTCACACCGTTTAACTGCAGCCTCCGTGTAAGCCATGTATCTCTTACACGGAGACTTCGTGAATCCTGCCCATTAACTTTTAGTAATATATATGTGTTATTTTGATATGTAGTTCTTGTTTTGCTGTAACTTTTTCTAGTGCATTATTTGATTCATGGTTTTGTAAAAGTAATAGGTCTTTGCCGAAAACAAACCAGACAGTCTAGCTTACTTGCCATAAGTAAACAAATAAGTTGTGTAGAAATAAAAAATGTTAATAACTATATATTTCTATATAAATATATATTTAAATAGATCAATATGACATTACATTGGCTTTTAATGGCAGAAGGAGACAGTTTAATCATCATATTGCATTAGATCTTTTTGATGGTATGAGAAACTTTGCCTATCTAGTCTCTGTTAAGTGAATTTACCATTCTGCCTTCCCTGTATATGTATCTATTGCCAGGCCTTTTCTTCATCTACCTCATGACTTCCTGATTGCTTCAATAGATTCTGTCCACATCATTCATTCCAGTGGTCTATTCCAATAGTTTACAGCACACTTCATAACGAAGAAAAGTGTTTACTCTTGGAAGTAGTACATCCATATAACCTTTCCTTTTCTCTCATCCTAACTCAGTCCTTCCCACTCACTGTGATTCTAAGCACACAGTTTTGTGCACCTATGACACATCCAGCTTGTCCCTTCTGGTCTTCAGTGAGAAAAATCCAGATGTTCTAGCCTCTAAACATATTATTTTCCTTCTACCCTACCTAATCTTCAGGTAGCTTTCCTTTGGACTCATTTTAGCTACCTGGTGTATTTTTGCAGTATGATCTCCAGAATAGCACATAATGCTTCTTTTCTTCTGGAACAATCTGTCTGAAAATATACTAAAGTATTTCATGTGATATTACCATTGCCCTATTTCTCTCTCTCTCTCTCGACCTTTCTCTCTCACTCAGCTCCATGTGGTTAAAGCCAAGTGTAATAAATACGCTGAGGTCTTTTTCCTACATTTTTACAATTAAACTCTCCCCACCCAAACAGTGACCCTTCACTCTAGGGATCTTGTACAGTATTCTTCCTCTGGATACAGTTAACCTCATCTGCTGTCTTTCTGCCCAATTGACCCAGTTAATCAGTCTACAGAATATTTCATTTGACACTTCTCTCTCTCCTTCACTGCTGCACCTGACTTCATACCATCAGGAAAGGGTTAGATTCTATCCTCTGTTCTCTCAGATATATCTAAAACAAGCCCTCTGAAGAGTAGTGGATCCAGAACTGACCCTGTTCTGCTCTACTTGACCTTTCCTCACTCCTAATAACATATTCCTCACCAACATTGTCTTTCTCTAGTTGTAACCATACAGCAATCTAAGTCTTAAATTTTGTTCAGAAACCTAGTCCTTCCAGCTTTCATGTCAGCAACCATATATGAGTGAAAATTATTGGCAAACTCTAAGTAGACCACATCTGCTAGCGTTACAATGGATGTTAAACTGTAAACAAGTCACAAACGTTTTCCAGTATTATCTGTAAACTATTTTTCATCTTTCTGATGTTCTAAGTTGCCATTTACTTTTCCTCCTGTTTTACTTCCAGCTCCAGTTGTAAACATGCATACACCTTTTATTCATTTATTTCTTGAAAACAGAATGGCAGTTATAGCTTAACAGCATGTAGTATATATAAACCATATGCACCATGCAGTTTGTCTTGCACCAATATCATGTTTTCTGTTTGAATCACACACCAAATGAAAGCTGATGGTGTGAATTCATATGTTTATTTAAGCCACTATATCTGGAACCAGTAGCAAATTGAAAGCAAAGAGTGTCTGAAATACTATTTTATTTAATTAGTTATCTATTTATTTTCTGTAGGTCCTTTAACAGTGTTGGGAAAGGTAAGAAATGTAAGAGAAATTAGATTACCATGGAGCGTATATTATGCTGAAGCATATTTGATGATAACACACACAATTTAAGAATGAAATCCTCAGCAGATATATGGATTTCTGTGGTAAATTTGTTACACTAGAGAGGGAGGGAGCTGTCAACCATATGTTTGTTTTCTGTGTGTGGTCATCTCACAGTTGTGCATGTGGTTATACAGTCAGCTTGAGTTGCCATTCATTCTTTAATATAATAATTGGCACACCTAAGAATGGAGGAAGTATTGTCACAGTTTACTGTTTACTTTGCTTTCTCTTTCATCTCAGAGCTATTTCTGTGCACACTCACAGATATAAACAATTTCCTTCTTATTTCTGTAGCTCAATGTCTTATGTTTTATACAATGCTCTGTCAAGCACCAGCCTTTTTTTCAACAATGCCTGCAATGCAATTTTGGAAAAAAAATTCTCTTTAACATTTGTTTTGTTACAACATTGCCTGATGGACTTTTAAACATTAAATCCGTGCAGTAGATAGTAGCCACAGTAATATGAATAGTTTTAGTTACCATGCACAGTGAATACTTTATCCTATATTCAGATTTTTAAACACCATCTATGTTCAGTTCAAATACTGTAAAAAAAATTATCGAGTGTAAATTCTCAGTATCTGTATATTAAATAAAATTATCACACACTTTAGTACTGTTATGAACAAAAAAGTCTATACTATGTATAAATCCTTTCTGAACCATTAATATAAATTATGCTGGTCATTCTGCTAGTAGTTAATACAAACCTTAGTGGCAGAGCAAGAGAAAGCTAACTCTTCAACAGTTTTATAGTTTGTTTTTGAACATACTTGTTAAGTTGACTACACACTATTTTTAGTACTTGTATCATCTACGTTATGCAATAATCAAATGGATTGGGTGCATTTTACTTTCTGTTGCAAAGAATAAAGCCAAAATAAAGTACTTTGAGCTGATGTAACCAGATTTGGTTAGGAGTGATGTGACTTACTTAATGAAGTGAGGTTAGCAATATTAAAGTGCGGATATGTAGATGTCAAGGAGTAAAAATGATGTATCATTTATTTTTCTTGAATATTATAATTTATTTACAAAAATAAAGTAAACCAGTGATAGAATACAGCAAACACTGATATATTCCATTAGCTGAATTCATTTGAAAGTACTTTTGTCTCCAGTCTGATAGTCTGATAGAGTGATTACTTTTTTTTCTTTTATAAACAATTTTTTGTAGATTTTTAAAGTTGCCAGCAAGATGTCATTTGTTAGGCTATTACACTGTATTATATAAAATAAGTTCTTATGAGACACATTTTGAGATGGACACATGAGAATATTACATCTTAAAATATATCTATCACCACATTTCTTTTTGTGCCAAGTAAAAAGATTCAAACTGAAGCATTGTCATTCTGAGGCATTAGTTCTATTTTTGCCATGAGTTATGTGACTACAATATATACAAAGAATGACTTTTAGTGAAATTCTTTCTTGAAACTTCTAGCAGGTTAGAGTACAAAATACAGGGAAGGAAGAAGGTGACAGCTGCTAAGTCCTTACTATTGCTAACACACCTAGTTTGTATAGATAAATGAAAGAACTCTCAGAGTCAACAACTACAGGAATAATGTTAGGGCATGTATCATACTTTCTGCAATTATCTATATGTGAACACCATTATAAAAGACAACAATATGACATTATTGAATGATTTAGGGAATAGGGTATCAGATACATCAAGACACACAATAGCTTAAAAATGGAAACAATATCAAGAGCAAAAACACAGAGTAGATGTTTAAGATTTGAATTAAGGAAAACTGCCCTGATTATTTAACAAAAATCAGAGCATTTCTTATTTTCAGTCACCTTATTTAAAGGACTTTCAATTTTAATCATGACTTGCTAAACTAGGAATTTCTGTGAATGTAATCATCATCATCATCGGCCCCCTTTTTCCCATTTTTTCTACATGGTGTCATGGTATCGTTTTAACTGTCACCAACTTTCTCGATTCAGTGCTGCACTCCTGCCTTCTTCAACACTCAGGCCTGACTGTCGCAGATCTTCTTTCACGCAGTTCATCCACCGATTTGCTGGATGTCCTTGCTTCCTCTTACCTTCTTCCTGTCTGTCCCAAATCTTCCTCACCAGATTGTCTTCTGCTTTTCTGCACATGTCCATGCCACCATAATCTGTTCTCTTTGATCATTTCTGCAATGGGAGCTACTATGGCTTCTGCTCTTATGTCCCTATTTCTTTGTCTGTCCCACAGTGTGCATCCTACCACCCTTCTCAGGCACCTCATTTCTATCACCTCTAGCTTGTTCAACTGTTCTGCCTTTACTGTCCAGATTTCTGTACCATATGGTAGTACTGGTCACACCACTGTGTTGTACACCTTTCTTTTCAGCTTCTTCAGCATTCTTCTGTCATAGACTACACTTGACACTCTATGCCAGTTGGCTGCAGCCCCTCTTATTCTAGCTTTGACCTCTTCATTCAGACTTCCCTTCTCCTCAACCACCCCTCCCAGATACTTGAAGCTGTTTACCTGTTCCAGTATCTTCCCTTCTATCTCTATTCTCAGCTTCTTCTGATTTTCCCAATTTGCTGCCATTACCATCATCTTATCAGGGCTTAGTTTCATCCCATGTGCCTTGAGTTTTGCATTCCATTTTCCTATCCTTTGCTGAAGTTCTAGCTCAGAGTTTGCCTGTAATGGCACATCATCTGTGTACAGCAACTTTGTTGATCTGCACCCTCTGATCTGTTTGCTAGTGTAGGCCATCACCAGTATGAACAGCAGTAGGCTCAGAGCTGAACCTTGGTGTACACCCACTCCCACTGGGGACCCCTATGTGAGGCTGAACACTGTTCATACTTGAGTCGTTGGGTTCTTGTAAATAGCCTGCACTAATTCTACCAATGTTTCTGGGACTTCAAACCACCACAGTACTGCCCAGATCAGCTTTCTTGGGACCTTGTCATATTCTTTATCCATATCTAGGAATGCCCAGATGGAGTCTCTCTTCATCTCTACCTTCTTCTTAAGTATCTGTCTCACTGCAAACATTGGGTCAATTGTGCTGCATCATGATCTGAATCTAAACTGCTCATCTCCTATCTTTCATTCTACTACTCTGTGCGTATCCATTTATCAATTACCCTCTCCAGATCTTTTATGCAATGTGATAGGAGTTTGATACCTCTGTATGGCCAACAGTTGTGGATGTCCCCTTTATTCTTGTTCACTGGTATGAGTATGCTTATTCTCCAGTCACCTGGGATATGCTTTTCTCTCCACACTGCTATTAGTTCCCTCAAGAGCCATTTCTTCCCTGTCTCCACAAAGCATCTTTATCATATCTGCTGTGACCTCATCTGAACCTACTGCTTTCCCTAACTTATTCTCCTTAGTGCTGTTCTTACTTCTTCTAGGGTGGGCTCTGCTTCTTCACTCATTGTAGGCTGTTTATAAGGCAGTGCAGCTTCTGTGGGGTTTTCTTCATTCAGAAGATGCTGGAAATAATCCTTCCATCTGCTTTTGATGCCTTGTGGACTGGTGAGCAGGTTGTTGCTGGCATCCCTTATGAAGTGTGTCTGACTCTTTTCTTTATTTTTCTGTCTTTGCCTTGCAACCTGATATAGTTTCTTTGTGTCCCTTACTGAGTCACTTTCCAGAAGATGGTACAGTGCCTCTGATGCCCTATTCTTTGCTATTGCAACTTCTTTCTTAGCTTCTTTGCTAGCCAACCAGTAGTCCTTCCTAGCCTGGTCAGTCTTTTCTATCTGCCACTTCTTCCTGCATTCCTTCTTTCTTTTGATGACTTCCTGGACTTCTGCATTCCACCACCAGCTTTCCTTGTGTATCTTATTTCCATACGTGACTCGGACACATATCTTTTCTATAGTCCTAACACATGCTGTTTTAGACACTGACATTCTTGTTCAACTCCACTTATTTCCTCCTCTTCTTGGAGTATTAGAGCCCTGAGTAATGGGGTGCTGAGCTCTAAGAATAGAGTAATCTCTTTCTGAAAATTACATGTGGGGTCCACATTTTACAATTTCTTAAAATGTGTCTTCCATCTTGATCTCCTCTTGATCTCTTGTTATTAATCTGATTAAATGATATCCCATATTGTTCAATAGTTTTGGGAGAAGCCTTCCACTGTCTGGCCACAAAATTTCTTGATGCATTTACATCTGGACAGAGGTATTGCTTTTGATATCTCAGCTATTTCCTGTTGATATGAGTGAAATGCTACTTCTTCATAAGTGCACTTCAAGTCTTCTCATAGACCTTCTCAGTGATATTTCAATAAGATCCTAACTTGGCACAAAAACAAAAATACACAAAGTTATTGGAAAGTATTTCTGTGTGAAAAGTCTTCATCTCAGTCTAAGAAGCCAAAATCTTATCTTCTTCTGTACCATTTGATGATGTATGTTGAGTCTTTTGGCTTTTCCCGGTTAGGAGTTGCCACAGCGGAACTCCGGTCTGCTAATGATTGGCAGGAGATTTTTATATGCCGAGTTGCCGGCCCTGATGCACAACCTTTAATGAAGGTACACCCATTCATGCATGTCTCCACACAGAAGACGCTCTAGCTGAGAATCAAACAGACCAACGTTTTACTGTGAGGTGACAACGCTACTGCAGCACCACCATCGCAGTACCATTTGATGATGTATGTAATTCTTAGATAAAGGTGAGACTAGATCTGCTTATTGAGATTACATTGCTACATTATGCCTGTTTGACCTGATTCTGTGTGACTATTTTATTTTTGAAGTGAAGTTTTTCATTTAAGGTTTGGTTACTTCTATTTTCTTTTATTCTTTTGTTTTATTTTAAGTATTTTTGTTCTGTTGGAGCTTTAAAATGAATTGGCTAGGGTCAGTTATAAAAGTTAGAAAAGGATTCCATTGCAGATAGTGAATAACATCAAGTTAATTAGTGGGAGAAGCTCAGAAACAGCATTCTTCTTTAAGAAGAAATTGTTGAAGGTATCTTCATTAAGCTGGAGGGCCTATTTGACCTGCTTCTGCCTGACTATTGCTGCTCTCTCTCTGCATTTGATTTTTCCCACCCAACTGCCTAACTGTTGCACACTTAAGGTTGGTGTCTTTTGAGTTTGCCCAACCCTAATACCCTTCCCACTTACTAAAAAGGAAAACAATAGATTTATTCAGCTGCTTTTACTGTAGCTGTGCTGGGTCTATATTACATCGTCAACCACTTAGGTTGTCAAATGCCTAAACGTCGACAACTTAAAATAAAATTGCAAACGCCACTTTCCACACAGGGAAAGAAAGCCGTTGGCCTAAGTAAAAAAAAAATTTAAACAGAAATCAAGTGGGGGGCTTCACACCACCCAATGTGGGGGGCTGTGCCCCCCACAACCCCCCAACTAAATATACCAACCCTGAGATTGCTCTACGTTGTACACAGAGAAAAATCTCCATAACAGCCAAACTACTTTTTTCCCTGTGTGGAAACTGCCATTTGCTATTTTAATTGTAAGTTGTTGACATTTAGGCATTCGACAACCTAAGCAGTTGACAGCGTAATATAGACCCATTTGTGCTTCTTCATACTGTATTGCTTTATTTTGTTGTTTGCTATTTGTTCTTAAAAGTGTTCAGTTGCATTTTTTATTGCTTGCTATTAGCCTTTTCAATTGTAACTGTTATTCTAAGCCTCTTCGTTTTGAATTAAGCACTTGAGCTTCAAACTAGTTATCTTACATATGGAAGGTTGCAGTCTACACTCTTGTGGCAGGAGAGTTAACTTACATCCTTCTAAGTTGGGAATTGGTGGTTGAAGACTTGTTGTGTTTGTTATCCTAAAAGTGTCTTAGTTCTGGTTTAAGCACTTGGGCTTCAGGCCAGTTATTTTACATTAAGAAAACTTATTGGTTTACAGTTTTTTTGGAGGAGATGTTAGTCTCCACCCTTCTGAGATGGGAATTGCTGGTTGAATGATTATTGTGCCTGTTATTCTAAGTGCCTTTTTATTGGTTTAAGCTTAACATTAAATGTTTTGCTTAAACTTTTTTCTGCACTTGTACTGGTTTTATCTGTATTTACTGTATTTAAACCATATCTGCTGTAATTTCAACTTTTTTTTACTAGTTTTACTGTGTTCCGGTTCTTGGTTGCACTTCTAGATGCTGTACCATAGGCTAGATTCAGACCTGGCTGAATCTAGTTCTGTTTGTACAGACTGAGCACTAAATCAGGAAATCTTTTTTTGGAGAGGTCCCCCTGTGCATTCTTGGGAAGCAGGTACAGTTGGGACTGATCTAACTGATGGTTATGTAACAGGGCTCAGATTTGAGCTTTAAGATTGGTTAATTTGCTTCCAACCTTTTTCTCGTTTGTTATAAAAGCCCTGCATTTCTGTGGATTTGCACTTGTCTTTAACACAGCTCAAGTGAGTTTGGCGATGTGCATCTACTCCACTGATCTTCCAAAACTACTTTGTGATCAACAAACGCTCTACTCAGTAACAGGTCTAAACCTAACATGATGAGCAGTCAGACTACCCTTATTTCTCCTGCCAACCTGGTTGATATGGGTCTCCTGAGCCAGTGTAGCACCTGCCTCATGTACACGAACAACCTCTACTACCAAATCACTCTAGTAAAACTGTGAGGGAAGTATCTACACCAAGAAGCTGGAATTCCTGCTCTCTAATGCACCAAACAATAACACCAAAGAGGTTGTCAGCTCACACACCACAACTCTTACACAAAATACACCTACCACAACTCATACACAAAGCTTGAACTCAACACATAGACCATCATATGAGGAGGCACTCTCCAAAAATTTACCTAAACACCAAGACCTCCTAAGCACAAGGTTGCTACACCTGACACAGCACTCACAGCACTCAAGACACATAACAACACCAGTGTCTTACCAACTAGGCACTTAAGGTGCAACACACCCAAACCTAATTTTCTTGTTTTTGGAGATTCTATAGTGAGGCACACTGATGTACCACTCACCAGGTTGGATAAGAAGAATGTCACAGTCATCTGTCTGTCTGGTGCCAAGATTTGTCAGATCACACATGCACTGAAGTCACTCAACAACAAGTACTGTTATGGCTCAGACATAGCTCATGTAAATGACTTGAGATGTAAATCACGGGATTATATGAAGTGAGACATTATTGAACTCTCTGAATATGTGTTCCAGGCAGGTATGTCTGCAGCCTTGAGCAGAATTTTGACCTCTCCTAGAATGATGCCACAATATAAACAAACAATGATTGACTTTAATAATTGGCTTAGTTTCTGGTGTCATTCAAGGGGGATCCAGTCTCTGTCAGCCTGGGATGACATGGTTGATAGACATCGTTGCTTTGCCAGAGATGGTCTCCACCTGGCACCTCTGGGCTTTTGGCTGCTGTCTAAGCCTCTTGCCTCCCCCATGGTGCCTTTTTAGGCAAGGTTTCAAAAACAAAACTTCCGACATGAAAATATCCAGCACAAACAAAATAATGGTTATGCTGCTGAACGCTAGGAGTTTAAAACAAAAGCTGCACTCTCTGGAAACATTCCTTTCCATGGATGATGTAGACATTTGTGCAGTCACAGAAACCTGGCTCAAGGCCACAGAGAGTACCCCAGCCTTGTAAGGTTACAATGCCTTCCACACCTTCAGAGTGCAAAATGAAAGTGTGAGAACCAAAGGTGGCAGAGTATCTATCTACATTAAATATAAATACTCCTCCAGGTTGGTTAGACAAAATAACTGTATAGAGCTACTTCAAGTTCAAATTACCATGGCTAAGACCCCACTTCAAGTCACTGATAGTTACAGGTCCCCCAAAATGAACCAAGATGCTCATGTGGCTTATTTGGCTTCACTTGAGTCAATCAAAATACAACCTCACATTCTTGTCATGGGGGATTTTAACTATCCTACCAGTAACTGGGAAACATATACAAGTCCCAACTTACTTGTGCAAAAGTTCCTTGACTTTGTTAACTCAAATGCCCTGGAACAAATTGTACAAAATCCTACAAGGGGCTCAAATATACTTAAACTGGTTCTCACCAATATGAGAGACCATTGTGCTACAGTAAGTGTAGGACCTTCATTAGTAAAATCTGATAAGTCAGTCACTTCTGAAGTAGCTATAATGCCATAAACCATCAGAGGAGAAATCAGATTAAAAAACTTCACCAAAGCTGATTATCCATCCTAGGGGTTGGCATAATTAATTTCCAAGCCCCAGTCTCCACAGATGGTCTTGGGAACTATACTAAAGTATACACTGATGCCCTGTGCCAACACTTATACCAATGTATAGACATGGTTGTACTGGCAGGACTCAGGTAAGAGTCTCAAGAAAAAAGAAGCCACCCTGGTGGAGATCTTGCATAAATATACTATACAACAAGTGTAAGAAGCTGTTGTCTAAGATTACCATAGAGAGTTCCCAGCACTGGAAAAGTACCCTACTAAGCCTAAATAAACAAATAAGACAACTTATAAAATTCTCAAAGGTCAACTTTGAGACAAATTTAGCAAACACAGCTAAGGATAACCATAAGGCTTTCTTCAGTTACATTCATTGCCTAAAAAGTAGGACACAGACATGTGCTGCACTAGTGACAAATGATGTCACACACACTGGTCCTCCAGAAATTACTAACCTACTAATGGACAGGTTTAGTGAAACATGTTCCCCTTTATCCCCTCCAAACATATCACAAACCATACACTTAACAGCTCCAAGACCCTATATATCTAAAGAACAAATCATCAAAGCTCTGTGTAAGACAAAAAACACAGACTCTATGGGTTCTGATGGCTTCCCAGGCTACATTCTAAACAAATTAAAACAGGAATTAGCAACCCCCTTAGGCAGCCTATTTAACCACACTCTGAATACAAGAATTGTCCCAGCTGAATGGAAAACCATGACTGTTACCCCCATCCACAAGTGTGGCTCAGCAACAGATCCAGGGAATTACAGACCCATAAGCCTGACCAGCCTTATCTGAAGGGCCATGGATTGTATCCTCATAAACCACATAAATAAAGATAAAGAAGACTTCCAAACCCTTGATTCAACCAAGTTCAGCTTTGTAAATGGTCAATCATGCCTGTTAAACTTAGTAGACTTCTTCGAAAATGTGACCAGGGCCATAGATGAGGGCAAGTCTGTGCACACAGCATATCTGGACTTGACAAAGTCCTTTAACACAATCCTCCATTCAGGGATTATTGACAACTCACCCACCTAAATGTTAACCCCTTTGTTGTTAGATGGGTTGCAAACTGGCTCACTAACCATACACATGCTATCAAAGTGGGTGACTCCACCTCATCCAGCAGACCTGTCACCAGTAGTGGTCCACAAGGGTCAGTCCTGGGCCCCCTTTTGTTTGGTATTTATTTCTCAGAAGTTTACGCCAAAAACAAGGGGCTGTGGATGACCATGTTTCTTGATGACTGCAAACTTGGCACAATTGTTGACTCCCCAAATGATGTCAGTGTACTCCTAGAGGGGCTTACACAGACCAATAATTGGTGCCAAAGCCATGGAGTCAAACTAAATGCAAAAAAATGCATCATCATCCCCTTTGGTAAAAGCAACATCTCTACTAACTATCAAATAAGCAACAATACCTTAAGTACAAATGCTATAGGAAGGGATTTGGGAACACAAGTAGATTGTGACCTAAACTTTGACCACCATCTGTCCACTGTAGTAAGAAAGGCATCATACATCACACATTTGATTCACAAAGCATAGCCTCAAGAGAAAAAGAGGTTATAACTCCATAAACTCATCCCTTATCAGTCCCATAATTGAGTATAATGCCTCTCTTGGTATGTGCCATACCAGGCACCTGCAGCAACTGTAGACACCCCAGAAATGTTTAACTAAAAATATCCAGGGTCTTTAACAAATGTCTTAGATGGACAAACTGAAGTCTTTGTCACTGTTTTCAGTAGCATATAGGCTGATTAGGGGAGACTTGTGCCTGGCTTACAGAGCACTGTCTGACCCCAACCTGATGAAGTTGCTGCACATTTGTAAGTCAAATGGGATTAGAATTACCCACTCCAGTGACCTATATCTGGCCTGCAATTTAAATAGTACATGCTGGAGAGACAAATTAATCTCACAGGGGTTGCCACTTCTGTGGAATAAGCTACCAGTTCATGTTAAGCAGAACACCTCTATGACTCTGTTCAAAAGGAGCCTGGATGAATGGATGGGAAACCACAAATTCCTGCCAGGAATAGCTCTCACATCCCTATTGGACATGGGCAGTCATTACTAATAATAATCTCAGGCATTGACTAGACTTTTTCTCTTGAAATATAATGGATGTAATAGGCTGGGCTTAAAATGACACTTGGGTCAATAGCCTAGTAACCTCCTATGAACCTATAAACCTATGAGTCCTCCATTACATCTAGAGATAAATAGGGACAAAGTTTAACATAATATTATCAGGGTATCAGGTGTGGATCCAACTGCTTTGTTGTCTCACTTCTCTTGACTTTGTAGAAAGCAGCAATGATGTTGACCATAAAAGTAGATGCCTATGTTTTCAGATTATAATGAGTACTTATGATCTCAAAAAATAAAATAAAATAAAATAAAAATAATACTATCATCATTCTGCACTTGACTGCTTCCTTAATTTATAGTGTTCACTTCATCAGTATCCACTTGCATAATATGTGAAATCATTTACAAGAAATCTCCAATATTGCTGCTGAACATTGACACTTGCATTTAAAGAAAAGGATTCCATACTCAAAGGAAGATATGCAAATTACTGACTGCTCTAAACAAGGGGCCCATGCTGCAGTTCCTGCCTCTAGCTTTGTTTGTGACTGCATTCTACAAGATGTGCCAAAAGTTTCCTTTATGGTGATAAGTTTATTGATCTGACTGAGTATTTCAGGTACTTAATCGTATCATTCTATTAATATCCTGTGCCGTAGGACAATTTTTTATAATACCTGTTAAGTGGCTTCCCAACTATCTCAGTGTTTCATGAACAAATATAATAAAGGGGAGCCACCAATATGAAAACACACTCCTTTAATATCCAAGTTTAGCACTTTTGTCTGGGTACACAACTTCATTAGAATAAATCACCAGGTCAATTAGTACTAACATTTATATTCCACACACTTAATTCATTAAAAACAGCTCATTCTATCGGTTTATTAATTAATCAGTTTACTAAAGCAATTAAATACAAAAAAAAAATATTTTTACCATTATAAATATGAATACAGGTACACTCTCATATTATAACAAAACACTAAAACCAGTATATAGTTAATATCTATGTTTTAAAATGTCTAAAAAAATAAGCACACAGATGCTTAAAAAGTGCATTATGTTCATCCTTGTTACTAGTATCATATAAATGTCTGTAAATCCTAGCCTTTTGAATTTTCCTGGTTGTGGGTCATTGCATGATTGACTAAATGCCAGTACTGACTGGGGTTCTAGTTCTCTGATCAACAGAGAGATGCAAGGATCATTTGACAAGAAGCTGTCTAGTTTTCAAGCAAAATTAACTAAATTCAGAAAGTTGCATCTTGAGAATGTTTATTATAAAGAATGCATTTGTCAGAATTTTGGACCAAAAGGCCTTAGGTATTGGAAGCACCTGACTGGCTTAATTGAGGGCTCTGCACTACACCAGGAATTTTTACAACTGTTCAGATGGCACTGTCTGGAACTCGTGGTGGTATTGAGAAAATTTAACATTAACCAAACACACTTACTGGATAATGAGACTGTGGCTTTAGACAGTATATCAACTGATTTAATGTTTCATATCAAACAAAATGGTTATGTGGGTGTTCAACAAAGTGAGTGATAAAGTTAAAGAAGTTAAAAATAAAAAGCTTAAAAAATTGCAAAGGGAGAAAATAGATTATGAGGATTGTAAGGCTTTTCTTCATCCACTGTCAGCTAGGTTTTCTGAGCCAAATCATTTTTTTTATCATTATAATACTACTAGTTTTACCAATACATGTAATGAGCCCTCAGTTGTTACAGATGGATGAAAGTGCTAAACTTGGATATTAAAGGAGCGTGTTTTCAAGCTGGTGGCTCCCATTTATTGCATTTGTTGGTGTACAGTTGGTTTGTGTGATCTATCAGAGTTTGAGAGCTCACCTTACTCATAAGTGCTAACCCTTTCCCTAATCCTGTCCATACCTTAACCCTGTAACTTACCTTAGAAACGCAGTGAAAACTCTAGCTTGGCTAGGTTTTTCTTGTAGTTTTACTAGTTGGTTTATCTGTATGATGTTTTTACTTTTTGGTTAGAAATTCCCCTTGCATAATACTAGTACTATTCAAATTATTTCAGAATTTGCACTGGGGTTTTGGTAAGTGAATCATTAAAACAAACTACTTCATTTTACAATCTTTTTTATTTATTTCTTCAGTGTTTGTGTACATTCTTCATAATCACTACTAAGATTTAGAAACTGAGAAGAATGCAGCCTTCACCTTTTTTGTCTTCTTCAAATCTAGCCATTATGGCATGATACCAGAGATCTTTCAAGTTTGTGGTTCTAGGTTTTGATCAACTAACCATAACAAACAGTAGGGCTACCCAAATGAAGACTGATGCAATCTGAACTATAGGATAAAGCTTATCTGCAGATCACAGACTCAATCCACTGTAGTGAACTGCTAGATTAGAATGGATGTATAAAATGGCATGGGTATAGCTTTACTGATGATTTATCTTGTCTATCTATCCAGAACAGGCAGAGTTCAAACTGAAATTTATTTCCTATTCAATTACCCTTATCTTCTTAATAATTTAAAATTACATTTGTGTATAATGATCTGTCTATTTAAAATAGCATATATGTCTGTCCTGTTTTTAGAGTTTACCTTCAATTGAGGAAGAGGAATTTTGCCTATATTTAGTGCAATAAGTTGAGAGGTGGTCAATCCAGATCTTATGAATCTTGATAATTTATTTACATTTTACAAAATAAGTATTTAGTGCAATAAATTGAGAGATGGTCATTCTAGATCTTATGAATCTTGATAATCTAGTTACATTTTACAAAATAAGCAGTTGCATTACTGCCATACTGGCAATATGTATAAATATTTCAAGTAGTGTTGTATCTAGCTAATGTTCTCACCCACATCCCTTGTTTGTGCTTTGACTCTTCTGTGTTACACTTTTTCTCATTATGGCTCCTTCTAATGTGGGAGCCCACTAGAAATTTGAAAAAGAGTACATGTATAAAATATATCTAATAACACTTGCTTATTAAGTTTATTGTTTCTAATAACGCATATATTTTCACTGTAATACTTAGTATTTGCAAATTGGTTTTAACTACTTTAATGCATTTCATCTGCTGGAATGAATGCTTCTTTATCTGTCTTATTAATGTTTCTGAATATAGTACCACTGCTTAAAATTTTCTTGTTTTCTTTTGGTTCTGAAGTTGTATATTGCATTGTTGGCTAATTTTATCTCTGTATGTTCTGTTCTGTTCTGTTCACTGTCAAGTTAATTTTGTTTCTTTGCCTCAGATCATATTTCAAAAGGGTCCATCTTAGATATGGTCACTTACACAATAAACAAAGGGGGGGGGACTTCAATAAAGCCTACATGGATTAATTTTCTATGTAGGCATAGTGGCACGGATCTCACACAGAATTAAGCAGCCATGTGATCCAGTAAACGGAGCTGAGGGGCGTGCACATGTGTGCAAACATGGAAGTGTCTGTGGCATGCAAATCACATCATAAGCAGGTGAATTGCATGCAAATGAGGGTGTCTGAGTGATAAAGCAAGCAGATAGGCAGACCTGCAGACCCCGTGTTGGTGTCCAAAATGTACATGGAAAAATTATGTGTACATGAGATAAAAAAGTGAACAGGGGTTGTAAAAGCCCAGTTAGAAGGACAGAAATAGCATAGCAGATACAGATATGTGCGAAACTATGATATGTATGTCCAAATAGTAATGGGAAATAATTTAAAATAATTATTTTTTTAATTCTCATATTATATTTGTGTGGAGCGCAGCAGTGCACAAACATGTCATTATGCAAAAAGAAAATATTTAAAAGCGCAAAAATGAAAAAAATAACATATGTGACAATAATGCGTTATAGGGCCTAGCATGGAGTATGTACAATGGCAGATTTTTGTGGTTGCTAAGGAGGCAGGGCCTGGAATAGTGTAGTAATATGTATGCAAATGAACTGTGGTTACTGAATAGCAAAAATGAGTATCTCTGCCCGCAGATCACATTCATGTACTCCCAGAACCATGTTGGTGTTCCCAGAAGAGGTAGATGACATCAAAAGGGGGAGTGTCTGCATTTCTTTAAACATATTGGAGCTGAGCGGACCCTGTTTGCATGCCGCACAGCTGAGCTGAACAGGTAGTGTGTCCAGTGACTGCTACGCTTTGTTTAACTTCGGGGCACATGTTTTAGCTAGTCTGAGCATGTTTGCATGGCGCATGACTTTGATGAGCATGCCCATCTATGGGGGGGTGTATCAACTGAGTGCTAAGCATTGTTTATATCTGCAGCATGGGTTTGCATGCCACGCCACAGTGCTTAGCAGGGAAGGCTGTTTAAAAAAAAAAAAAAAAAAAAAAAAGGAAATTGCCTGTGAAAGCCAATCATATATAAATTAATGATGACCCATGTACCACTTAAATTGGGCCATTAAAACGATGATGATGATGTACTTGGCAGGTGGAATGCATCATAGGTATCCAATCACACAGGCTGTATCTGCAACAGAGCACTAGAAAAGTTGCATACACCCTACAATTTGATTTCACCCCCATACTCTGCACCAGTGGAGTACAAACGTGGGATTTTTTTACCAAAGCAATACTAGGGGCTGCTGCAGCTCTGCTACATTTGTATGTGCTAGATGCTGAGGTCAGTCTGGATGCTGCTGCTGACAATAAGCCTAGACTGAGAAGGAGAAGGAGAAGAATGTTAAGGCCCAGGGTAACCTTCCAGGAGCTACATGAGTTGGAGATTGTAGAGTGCTACAGCATGGGGACATACTACAAGAAGTCACTGGGGTCGGTCACCCTCAACTTAGACCCAGAGCCAACAGAGGGGAACCCATCCTATTGGAAACAACTTAGGTTACTAGCTACAGGTACTCTCCAAAGACCAGCTGGGGACATGATGGGGGTTTCACAGGCATCACCATCCAAGCTAACACATGCCAGTGAGCACATTTATTTTCTCTGCATCCTTGAGGAGAGGGATAGCAGTATGAGACTCTTCTACTGTGTATCACACAACCCTGAGGTAGGGGTGTCATAGACTGCACTCATGTACACATCAATGCACCCCCCAGTGAGGATGGTACAATCTACATCAACCACAGGGGGTATCACTCCTTCAGCTTCCAGATCGTGTGCAATGCCCAGGCCATTATCATGAATGAGTGTGCTGGCAGTCCTGGCAGTTTTCACAACTCCCATACCTGGCATGCATCACAGCTGTACCGGATGTTTGCCAGGGAGGACATCCCATATGGGCGTCTACTGGGTGATGCTGGCTATGCACCGGAACCATTGATGATGATGACACCCATCAGAAATGTGCACACACTCACCAAAGAATGCAAATAATGAGGCACACGCACAAACTAAGAACATCATAGAGCATACGTTTGGGCTGCTCAAGTCACAGTCCCAGTGCCTAGATATATCTGGTGGAGCCCTGCAGTATTCTCCAGCCACATGTGCATAGATGTTCACAGTATGTGTCATGCTACACAAGATGATCATGTGGAAACAGCTGTGACAAAATCATCAGAGGGAAGGGATACACCACCCCCCACTTATGCCTAGGTCCCCACTATCACACCCACATGGGTATGCAGAGGAGGAACACCCTGAGGCTGTCCCTTTAGACAGATGTAGACGTGCCCAGTATGCCCTGGCCTTGACCAAGAGACAATGCATAGCACATGCACTAACAACCTAGGGTCCTAGGGATAGACACCTTACTCCAACTCCCATACATAGTAAAAAGGATGGATACAAATAATTGCTTCGTCTTTATTAGATTTTGTTGAGCGCTTTCATCTAAACGTATATAGATTTCATCAGAACAAGAAACTGCCCTTTGGCCAACCCTTATATAAGAGTCATATTAAATTGATTAATTAATTAACTAAGTGCATACCTAATATTTAAAGTGCTAGTGCTACATTGCCATACAATATTTCAATACATATATTAATACATATTTTAAGAACATATTTTAAGAACGTTCCTTTTAAAACTACATGAAATGCAGACCCTATAAAACATTAAAAACATTAAAAACATTTACTAATGTTGACTTTATATTAAATTGTTTGGCACAGGAATGCAAATGTACCCCATCAATATGCATACCAGACAGTAAATAAAATATAGGATTTGTTGTGTTGTAGTAATGATAAATCCTGATACTTATTTACCCCTTGCTTCTGAATGGGAATTTTTGTAAATAAATTCTTGTTCTGATGAAATCTATATACGTTTAGATGAAAGCGCTCAACAAAATCTAATAAAGACGAAGCAATTATTTGTATTCAACTTTGGCTTTTTGAATCTTGAATCCATCTACTGAGAAACAGCATTCGTTCTGTATTTTACATAGTTGTGGACTGTTTCTCCTTTTGGTTTTTACTAGTTGTCCTGTGGAGATGGATTCAATGGATGAACTGCCATCCATATTCTCACCCAGGAGGGACGAAATAAGAAGCATTCAGTCCGAGATGGCAATTATGAGGGGCGAGCTCACTCGGCTTATAGAACTAGTAAGTCAGCCGTTGCAGAGTTCTAAGGAGAATGGGCGGATGACATCATCCAGAGCGCCAAGCGCGACTGGAAATACTTACTCTATACCAAATGGGCAAGGCAAAGGAGACGAAAGCGAAAGGAGAACCTCTTATGGATCCAAACCCGGAGGCGCACCCAATACAGCAGGGGAAAGACGGGACTGTGGATCGGAGGCTGACTACTCGTTCTTCGGGGCCAAACCGAAAAGAATGCCACCAAAAAAGACATACACCATAACCGGCAATGTACATTATACAGGTACCAATCCAAATGTTTTCATCCAAAAAAAAGGCGTAATGCCTAAAGACTTCAGCTATAAAGAGATTATGGAACATAATTTCGATTTCAGGGGGCTGGACAAAATGGACAAAACGGATGCCCAGATTAGAGGGAGATGTGTGAACTCTTCCAATACTGATAGAAATTTTAAAGATCTTATGTTTGAGTTTGGAAACAAACTCAAAAAATGTAAAAGCTTGCAACTTGAGAACAGTTACTTAATGAAATGTATAGACACTTGTGTAGTTCCTATGGGACTACGTTTTTTCAAATTTCCTATGGGCATCGATTTGGATGTTGAAACTAAAAATGAATGTACTAAACTATTTGATGGTTTTGGTGTAGCATTTATGAGATTCATAATTCAATGCAATGATAAAAAGATATGCTTATTAATGAATGAATTGGACAGATTGAATGAAATGATTACTAATGATGTATTATATGAGGAATATGAATTCTGTATTAATTCCCAATACAAGTGGGTTCAAAGACAGATGGAAATGCAGTTTGAAAGAAAGTGTAAAAAATATCAAAGAGATTTAGAACAGTATAGTAGCGAGCAAGCGTATAGGTGGGACAGAAAAGACAGTAAAAAAGACAGGGTCATTTCAAGAAATGCAACAGGTAGGAAGGGAAGTACATACACACATTATGATTATCAACAAAGGGATAATAAGTATATAGGGAGACCAAACACTAATTGTGAAAATAATGTTGACAATTTATTTGATGTTAATGATTTTTTAGAAGAAAAGAAAAGGAAGAACAGTGGATACAGAGGAACAAATCAAGTAAGAAGAAGGGAATTCCATCACCCACCTCCCAGGAGGGCAATGGGGGAGGGCCACACCAGGTAGGACCTGACTCTATCAAAGAGAAGATTGTGAAAATTAATGACATAATTAGTGTATATGACCAATTCTATATATACAATTTCACAGGAATGGAAATAAAAAAAGAACACTTCACTTTGTTTTGCAAAGGAATGAAGTATGTGCCTGTTAAAAAATTCAAGGTAGAGGATTGTATTATAGATGTCAAAAAGTACTTGAGGAAATTAAACTTAGCGGTACTATTTGATAAGGAGAAAACTAAGATATCAAGTAACCCAGTATTCAAAAAGAGGAGCACATATACCCCACCACTTAACAGTGCATTGGGGTTATATGAAAAAATGGTAATTGACGACATATACAAATATAGTAATAAAATCAATAATACCAAAATTAGATATAATCTGACCATCCCCGAGGTTAAAGCCCTAAAGGAGTTACAGGAGAACAAAATGGTAAGAGTTATGAAACCAGATAAAGGGGGAGGAATTGTACTATATGGTCAGGAAGAATATAAGAACAAAATTAATGAAATTTTATTGAAGTCTGGAAATTACGAAACATCATCAAAAAATGAAGTGAATATAGGGTACAACAAAATTAATCTATACCTAGAAGACCTCTTAATAGATGAAAGAATTAGTGGTGAGTTATATGAATTCTTAAAAGTGGATTCTCCCATTATCAGTACCATGGTGGGCATTCCCAAAATCCACAAAAATGTAACAGACCCCCCTTTCAGACCGATTATCTCAGGGAATAAAGCTAAAACTTATAATTTAGGCAAGGTAGTGGACGAGTGGCTCAAACCCTTATACAAGTCTTATAAACATGTCATTCAAGACTCATGGGATTTTTTAGGGAGACTAAAGCAAGAAATGTTAACATCAGATGCTCTTTTAGTGACCATTGGCGTGGTTGACCTATTCTCAAGCATCCCGCAAGAGGATGGATTGCTTAGGTTGGAAAGGTCAATGGAAAAATCTGGGATTTTCTCAAGGGACAAAATCCAGCTCACAGTAGAATTTATGGAACTTGTACTGAGACACAACTATATAATGTTTGAAGGTGAATACTATGTACAAGTCAAAGGAGTAGCAATGGGGGCAGCTTGTGCCCCCATTTTTTCCAACATTTATTTGAGCGACTGGGAAGAAGAGCATATTTTTGGCAATAATAAATATCAGTTAGTCTCATGTTACTATAGGTTTTTGGATGATATTTTTTTGATTTGGAAGGGAAATAGAAATGAATTAGAAACTTTTATGATGGATTTAAATTCTAGGAGTATTTATTTAAAATTTACACATACAGTGGAATCTCGGCAGATAGCCTATCTAGATACTCTTATTACAATAGATCAAGGAAAGATGAAAAGTAGAATATACAGGAAAGACACATTCAGTAACAGCTACTTAGAATATAGTAATTCTCATCCCACTAATCAGAAAAGAAGTATAATTAAGGGACAATGTATAAGGGCAGCAAGGATGACATCCGACTATGATGACCTAGTCAGTGAACTTACGATTATAGGGGATATGTTCATTCAGAGAGGTTATCCCAAGGGGTTAGTGACGGATGTGACTAGTTATGTGCTAAAAGAATGGGGTAAAAAGTACACACCCCTGTTAGGTAAAGGACCCTTATTACACACACATAGTGCGGAAGCTGACAACAGGGGGATGGATGTTAGTTATACCAGAGCATGCATTTTGCAACACACCCCTTGGACTGCAAACATTAAAAGAATTATGAGGGATAATTGGAATATATTAAAGACAGATATGAAAATAATAGAAACAGTGGGAGATACTCCTCGGTTTGTATCCAGGAATGGGGACAATTTAAAGAGGGAACGTGAAAGAAAAATACAAACATCAAAGAATTGTAAAGTTAATACAGGGACAACTAAATGCGGTACCTGCAAACAGTGCAGATACATAAGCACTACTAAGAGTACTATATTAGAAAATGTCACTAAGACGGAGATACATTTCAAGAAAGGGAATTGTAGGACCACTCACGTGGTCTACTTAGCCATGTGCTCAAACTGTCATTGCTACTACGTAGGAAAGACAGATAGGACCCTAAGGCAAAGGATATATGACCACTACTATTGCATTAGGAAGAAAGATGTCAAAAATGCCCTATGGAGGCATATGCAGGAGAGCACTAAATGCAATTTATTTTACTTTGCCATATTGGACATAGCCTCAGCAAATCCTAGAGGGGGGGATGTTAGAAAAAAACTGGGTGAGTTGGAGACTAGATGGCAATTAAAATTGAATGCTTCCACTCCACCAGGACTTAATGACCATATTTCTGTGAAGCCGATTTTAGCCAATAATATGTAAAATGGTGAATAACTTCACTAATGCTTTAGACTTGTAAGGCTTTTGTTTTGAAACATTGGGTTAGGGACGATATTTCCATTTCTATCAATATTATTTTCATGGTCTAAGAATTTATTTACAAAAATTCCCATTCAGAAGCAAGGGGTAAATAAGTATCAGGATTTATCATTACTACAACACAACAAATCCTATATTTTATTTACTGTCTGGCATGCATATTGATGGGGTACATTTGCATTCCTGTGCCAAACAATTTAATATAAAGTCAACATTAGTAAATGTTTTTAATGTTTTTAATGTTTTATAGGGTCTGCATTTCATGTAGTTTTAAAAGGAACGTTCTTAAAATATGTTCTTAAAATATGTATTAATATATGTATTGAAATATTGTATGGCAATGTAGCACTAGCACTTTAAATATTAGGTATGCACTTAGTTAATTAATTAATCAATTTAATATGACTCTTATATAAGGGTTGGCCAAAGGGCAGTTTCTTGTTCTGATGAAATCTATATACGTTTAGATGAAAGCGCTCAACAAAATCTAATAAAGACGAAGCAATTATTTGTATTCAACTTTGGCTTTTTGAATCTTGAATCCATCTACTGAGAAACAGCATTCATTCTGTATTTTACATAGTTGTGGACTGTTTCTCCTTTTGGTTTTTAATAGTAAAAAGGATGTCAGCCAGACCACACAGCCTGTACCTAACCATGATTGGCTGTGTTCTGTGTGCATCAGACAGAGTCAGCTCTGAAATGCAGGTCTCTCAATTGCTGCATTCGCAAGGTAAGACACTATCCTATACAACAAATGTATGAGGTACTAGACTATGGTAATATATGTACAGACCTGCTGCATGTATGCAAGGGAATAGAGTAGGCTACTGGGCTACTTGAAGAGAAATAACAGCTACTTGGGACAACAGGTACTTTGTGCAATACTGGGTACCCCATAATATGCATCAGGTCACATGGCTGGAAACCTCACTGCATTATGCAAGGGAATTTTCAAACAGTGGGATCATAGGACATTAGCACAACTGTCAATGCCAGAGACCTCTATCCCCAACACATCAGTGTTCCCATACAACTGCAGTAACAGTATGTTTGCAAGGATATATCAGCAGACCACACAATTCCAGGGATGTCACAAAGAACCTGGCCACATGTATTTTCCATAAAGCGCAGAGGTCACAGCAGGGGTTGCAGTGTATGTCTGTATGCTGTTGATAGTGTGAGGAATAAAACCTCACTTTCTGGAGGCTGGTGTGGCTCACTGCACTAAGGACATTGGCATGGTTGATGGTGTTGATGGTTCGAATCTGGCCACACCTACAACTTTTGCATGTGATTTACTTGTGTGGTAGGAGTCCGACAGACTATCATAACACCATAATCTGTTACTGCAAGGAAGCTGGACAAAGCCAGAGAAAATGGGGGGACACAAGTCCAAACCTACAGACATTATACATACTTTGAGTAACCTAGAAGGTGGCTAGTATAACCACAAGTTGCAACAGATCAGATTAGCCGCAGTATATAGAGACCATAAC
>NC_056728.1:1947129773-1947252273 GCF_019279795.1 Protopterus annectens
CTGAGTATGTGTGCACAACTGTGCATTAAAACCAAATCCCCCCAATGCAGATAGACCTGACACCCATGTACTGGTATGCAGAGCCTGCCACAATGACTGATACAGTATTACACTGATAAACACAGTAAGCTTACCTGGACCGTCCTCTGAAGTGGATGCTGTGGCACACACCATCAGGATGTATGGTGTGATGGATGCCTGGGAGCTGGTGGTTCATTCCAGGTTCACCAGGAATTCCTCTGTGCCTGAAAGTGGTTGTTCTGTTGTAGGCCCTCCAATGATGGCAGCACAGTCCCTGGCTACATCAGCTGCCCTTTGCCATGCAGCATTGACCATATCTGTGGCCCGGTGTCAGACATGCTCATAGGTCCTGTCCTGTTGGCCAATTTGGTCCACCGCCATGATGAGGTTAGCCCACAGTGCTGCCCATTGGTCATGATGTTAGCAACTCCTAGACAGTAGAATGTGATGATGCAGTCTGAGGCCATTCAGGATAACATTATTTTCTGCGGCTGTAAATGGTGGATGCTTCCTGCAATACATCATTATCAATATATGTACATATATCAAAATAAAGGCAAAAGGTACAATAAAAATAAAATAAAATGTGTAATCTTGCTATGGCTATATGCCTGGAGTGCCTGTGAAAGTTTGTTGAAGTTCTATCCCCATGCCTACCAAGCAAGGTGTAATAGTTGTTTAGTCTCTATACTGTACACATACATGTCTCTTAAGAGTCACGCTGTCATGTAATGTAATTACTGTTGCCTTATTCCTCTGTCATAGATGTGTCATCGACATGATTATGTCAATAGCACAGTAACACTACATCAGTCCACGTACACCTTGGTAGTTATATTTATTTATTATTTATTTATTTATTTTACATTTGTTTACCGGGAAAGTCCGACTGGATACTCCAGTACTCTAATAAGTGTATGAATTCTTGAAGGGACTTAGCCCATAACTGCGTGTATTATTGTCTGAAACTGAAGCCGTGTGATACTGATGTTATCTACTATGTTTTATCTATGTTTGTAACACTAATGAAAACTGCAAATTATACTTATCTCTAAATGTTTTTATTGTTCCTAATGTATTTGTACTCTGCTTACTGGAGCTTTTCTCCCCAGGCCTCTGCTGAAAATGGACATATATCCATTTGGACTTTCCCGGTAAACAAATGTAAAATAAATAAATAAATAATAAATATAACTACCAAGGTGTACTGTGGACTGATGTAGTGTTACTGTGCTATTGACATAATCATGTCGATGACACATCTGTGACCGAGGGATTACTCAACAGTAATTACATTCCGTGACAGCGTGACTCTTGAGAGACATGTATGTGTACAGTACAGAGACTAAACAACTATCATACCTTGCTTGGCAGCCATGTGGGCAGAAGTTCAGCAAACTTTCACTCCAGGCATACAGCCATACCAAGATTACACATTTTATTTTATTTTTATTGTACTTTTTGCCTTTATTTTATGAAGTCTTATCACATTCCTGGTCAATGCTGTTAACAGTCTGTTACATTTGAACACACAAATTATTTACTCATAATAAGGGCTATCTTACTCATTTACCTGTATTTCCTGTGGAGAGAACATCTGTTGTCAATACGTAACTGATTCAGTAATATTTATGGCACGGAATTCGAACCCTGGTCTATGTGTAGCAAAATATACTTTATACAGAGCATTTAACAAACTGAGCTCCTGAACCACAGCTGACTATTGATTGACTGATATTTACCTAGAGCTCACCTAGAAACAAAATATGACCTGGTAATAGAACTACAGTTTTATACTAAACGGCAGTGACAGTTGAACACACATGACATTCAAGCATGACAGAGATACTAGATAAACTATACATTACTACATAGAATGCAGGTGTACACAATATACTGTTAGTGGGTGGAAATTATCTGTGAAGTCTTTCAAACCATATCAGATTATTGGGTTGGATATCTCACCCATATACAGTTGCAGATAGCATATTTGCAGTCTAAGCTATTATACTGTCATACTTGCCTGCAGGACCGTACCTCGAGCCTGAATGTATATAGCTGAAATGCAATGGTAAATACACGGCAATCCTGATATGCAGAGTATACCTTGGGTGTTACTGCTATTGCATCAGCTGTTATTGTAGAACAGATGTCATAATGCATTTCTTGTAATACAGCTCTGAATCTACAGTTATTACATAACACGCTTTATTAGCTATACCTTGAGGCAGATAGTGGTATTCTTTTGTGTTTTTATTTCAGAGCAGTTGCCATAATCAATTTCATGCAAAACAGCCCTAATTACACACATATTGCACAACACAGTTTCATTAGGGGTACCTTCAAGCAGTTACTGGTATAGTTTTGAGTCTTTATTGTGCAACAGTTGATGTAATGCAGGTGTAACAATACAGCTATAATTCCACAATTATTGCAGTAGACAGTTTATTTTATTTACTTTATTAGGGTTAATGCTTTAGTCTTCCCTGTTTATTGCACTATTGCTGGCAGTAGTGACTTATTGCAGTACAGGTCTACGTCCACATTCATTGCGATACACAAAACTTTACTGTATATACCTGTTGACAGTTAATTCTTTACTCTTTCTTGCTTATTTGACTATAGATTGCAAATTAATCTGTACTCACCACACTCCTGGTGCAACCTGGCCAAGCATCCAGCATATGCCTCTAGGTTGTGAGCTCTCTCCTCTGCAGCTGTAGGGAGAGAAGCACACCATTATGCATACACGTCTACCAAACATTCGGATTAGGTATTGGTAAAACAATGGTAACAGTACTTACAAACTTGTGGGTTATTCCCAGACTGAGCTTCACAGAACTAGGTATCTATACGATTCCCATTCCAGTGCTTCAGGTTATCATAGTGGTGATGGACCTCCTCACCTGTGCAGGGTATTGAGATCCTGTGCTAGCCAGTCCCAGGCCTCTGCCTTGTGCTCTGAGCCCTGGACCTGTCCCTGCAGCAGCTGGTCATCATGGTCTTTCACCATGACTCCAACTATGACCCTGAACTCCAGGATGCCCCACCTCTGTGCCTGGAAGTGCCACCCTCTCCATCACCAGCCTTACTTACTGCACAGTTCAAACTCCAACTGGTTATGATGTATTCTGTCTGTTGAGCTTAATATAGCCTGTTTTCCTGCCCTTACACTCCATTGGGAATTTTTTAAAATGTGGCACATTGCTTGGCACTGCACAAACCAGTGCAGCTGAGCTGAGCAGTGCTTAAACTGGCAATGCTTAGCAGTGAGCAAACCAGCTAAGCACAACCAAGCAATGCCAAGCACTGCCAAGTAGTGCATAAACAGAGATTGTTTTAGCAGTGCTTAGCAGGTCTTAGTAAAGCTTAGTTGAGTGCAGCAGATCAGGATTGAAAAATAATCACAATCATTTGTCTTTGGAAAATAGATGCTTTATTCCCCTTTAATGCATTCAAACCCTGCACCTACCGCACATAAGGCTGTAACTCTTAGCACTTGGCTACATGGATATGGGGTATGCTGCTATACTTTTACATGTACCTCTGAGCTAACTTTAAACACTGCTAAGCACCGCATCACACCATGCAAACCCGCTATGCTATGCTTAAACTTGACCTTTGATTCACAAATTAAATGCATCCAGTTTCTATTTTTAGATGTCTGGCACATGTCAATTGCTGCACTCTGTGCTGCACCACCCAAACTAAAAAAAAAAAAAATGAAATACATTGATATAATGCACTTGGACAGTGCATGGAGTATGTTACTCATCTGCACACACAGTTAGCACTACACTCCCTACACTGATTCAATAACCATGTTCCACGGCTCTCCCTCAGCAACGCACCATCATTAATATGCATAGTGTGCTAACAAGGGATAAACATGTACACAGACACAGTAACTTCAGTGTAGGCTCTACACTATGCCTACACAGATTTTATTAAATCTGTGGGAAACAGTAAATTAATACAGCAAGAAATAAGAATACATATACTTAAAGGGAAGGATTTTGGTAAAGATGTTTAGTTCAGTAAAAAATATACTTAATATTACATACATTTCCAATTTACAATACATTTTAAAATTTCACAAAATTATTTTACCAAAACTTATATTTGACAAATCACATTTTTTCCTATGAAATTGAACAAAACCTATTTTACACAATGATAACAAAAAACACATAAGTATATATGTACAACTTCAATAATAATGCTTTAACTGGAAAGAACACACAATATCAAAATAACTATTGCATGCATTGGATTATCTAATAAAAAAAAAAGATTGCTGATGGATAATACTTTAAAGATGTATCTCAAGGAAGTTAAATTAAATGCATTAACAAATTAAATCACATAGAACAATTGGAAATATCAGAAAATATACAACCTATGTTTTCAAAAATATATTTGCAATGTTAAATGTAGAAAAATGTGTCATCTTATCATAGCAGTGCTGTTCAACTAAATATACTGACCATGAATATCATTTTGAATTAGTATAGATAGATATCAACCATGACTGAAAAGGTGTATGTACATTTTGACATGAATATGTCACATGTTAATGCACTGAATATGCAGTTACTAGTGAGACATGACAAAATAATGTACTGCTGATTCATAGTGTAATGAAACAAAGTATATGCTGATTCATAGTTTATGGAACCCCTTCTTTATGCTTTAGTAATTTATATTATGCCTTTAATGTAACAAGAAGAAAATTGTTCTATCATCCTCTTTATATCAGTTTGCCAAGCAGAAATTTCTGTAATAAATATGTGCGTATCTGAGTTAGAAACACATACAATGGTACCAGAATCCAATACTGCCTGAGAAAGAGAAATGGAAAAGATAGGTTAAACCTTATTTTTTGTAAACAGTCTTCTAAAAGAAGATGTCACTATATGATATCTAGGCAGTATAAATGAAATAGCTTAATGTTTTTTCTTTGGCAAAGTACTTTATAGATTTTTAAAAGATTTATATTTGCAACTTGACAATTTATTGATTTTTAAGAATACTAAAGCATTCACAATGTTTTGTGCTCATTTTTTGGTATGAAGAAACAGGAGAGAGAAAATGAGAGAAATATTTTTGTATTTTAGTTTTGTTCATGGTGTGATTTTTGAGCATTCCCTGTTTAAGCTTTTACCTTAATAATGTCTAAGTCATTATTAATGAAATTGTAATACTACTGTATTAATTCTGGACATAAGAAAATTGACTGTTTTTACATTAGCGCACTTTAAATTACTAAATACATTTATATTATTTCTAAGCTACTTGCCTCTCATTATTGACTTTGCATTATTGGATTTAATTAACCTGTTATTTGGCTCACTTTGACCATTTGTTGCAGTTTAGTCAGTGGTACTAAACAGTGAAGCTTGTTTTATGACGAAGCCCTTAGCAACCCAAATCTGTGAAAAGCTGGAAGATATAGTCAAAGTACACTATCACAGTTTATAGCTAAAACAGTATGATGTAGAAACAGAAGATTAATTTTGATACATAATACATCACAGTGATGCATTCTTGATTTAGGCCCAAATATTTCTCTTTTGTTTGTCCTTTTTAACTAGTGTGGAATGATGTACATATTACTGTTGCAGGTATTACTGTATGAACAGGGGAGCTGCGAGCTTATGTTCTTACTAACCCGTGTTTGTTGTGTAGTCAGTCTCATGCACATCTCTTGAATGCTTTATTGCAATTAAGATTGCAGTTATATTTTACTAACTTTAAAATTTAGAACAAGTAGATTGTTGGAGCTAACAATGCATTTTTAAGCAAAAAGTTCTACCTGCCAAAGTTACATGTGCTTTTGCAAATGTATATACATTTAAGTCTGGGTTTATAATTACTTAATCTGCATCTATAATGTTATCATAGAAATACACATTTTAGTAGTTGTGCCTCACTCCAGTGTATAATCTCACATAAGACATATCATGAAAATAAGACCATTACATTGACATTTGCTTTGGGAAAAACAAACTTATGTGCAATTTTTTACTCTTGATTAAGCATTATACAGAGGCACGCTCATTTCCAGATATACAACTTCTAGATGAAGGAAATCTGTGCTTAAATAATAAATGATGGGGGTTCAATTTTTTGGAGTGACGATATTTCAAAAGCATTTCATTTTAGTTAATTTGGTTAAATGTCACTTTTATGAAATTGGTTTCACTAAATCTTTTATTTTTGCAAAAGATACATTGTGGGAACTGCAATGCAGACAAGTGTGAGTATTATGATGCTTATAGGATATTATAGAGTGAGGAGTTAGAACTCCTGTCTTACATAACTGTGTTTCCAGAGAAAACATAGCTAAACAGGAAGACACAGTGCTCATAAATGGTGAGACCAGTGGGGGTAGGGTATTCATAGTTTCCCAAGGGCATGCAATGCCACAGTTGGTATATAAAATTAGGCCATGGTTTCCTGACTTGTGACATTTCTCCAGGTCTGTGAGGACCTTGGTCCTATGAGCAATAACGTCTACAACCATATCTGCAATTATTTTGCCAATTATAATTTTTTGAATATAAATTAATTATTAGTTAATTAGTTAATTGTTTAGCTTGTTTGTTATTTTACCCGAGTTGATGGACTGTTACAGTCTTTCCCATACCATTTGACAAAGAAAACACAAACAACACAAATTATGTTTATTGACATAAAGAGGACATTTTCATCAAAACAAAAAAAATTATGAGTGATAGCAACGTGTTGTCATTCAGAATTATGACTGGCAGAATTGAATAAAGTATAGCAGTACTAAGTATACACTATAACTAGCTGCTCTGAGGAAAGTATCACAGTAGTTAATGAAGTTAGTCTAAGATTAGAATAAGAAAATTAGGGTTGAGTAGGAGGGAAGGAGTTTCTGGTATTTTTGTTTTACATGGTCTTTTCATTATAGTGCCTTCAATGTCTGTGATCATTATTGTGTGAGTTCTATTCTATATTAACATGGCACCTGGTCACATAAGGAAAATATTAATTTATACTAGGAATGTCTTTTTGGTTCTCTCTATATTTTGTCTTTTCAGTATAAAATAAGAGAGAGTGGTAAAGAAAGTTTGGTGTCCTGTGGATGCATAGGGTGAAAGTCCGTAACAGACTTTTCTTGTTGCATCCTGGCTGGAAAACTTGGGTCTACATGTTGGTTTCTCATCAGAGCCCTGAGGTGAAATTATATTCATACATTTTATCCTGTTTAGATGAAAATAACATACGTTATATATTATGTGGTACAAGGCAATAAGGAATAGATATGTTTTACACTGAAAGTATGGTATAGAAATGTGACATTCACCTGCAAAACAATGTAATTTTTCCAACCATGCTTCATGATGCTGACTTCTCATCTATAATGGAGATCTGACTGAAGGAAAATGTTCATCTATATTTGCTGGAGAGACAGTTATGTATCCCAGAGACTACCTTTTCTGCTCCCCATCCATGTGAAACAGAGTTCCTCCCAATCCCTATTCAAGTTTAACTTATACAACTGGATGGGGAACAGAAAATTCATCCCTGGTTTGGTACCTATGTCTCTAATGGACACATGTTGTTTGCAAATGTTTCATCTCTCAGGCCTGTGCTTGTAAATGTTTTACCTCCTATTTTCCTACTTACCCTATCAAGGGTACTAGAACTTGTCAGAGATTAGGGATGCATGATTAGGCCTAAAAATGCCCTTGTGGTTGTTAGTCTAGTACACACCTATGAATGTATGAACCTATAACCTGTACCTCTACTTGTGTCTGTTGTTCTGTTCTTGAGATGGGGCAGTATTAGGAATATGGAGGATCTGCTGTCTGTTGTAAAGCAGAGATACAGATAGTGTGGGTTTCTAAAGAGATCATGAATACCATTAAGTATGCCATCTGTAGGAGCAATCAGCAGTTTCATTTTTCTCTAGTCTTACAAGACTGTGTATGAACCTTCCCAAAATGGTCGGTCATCTGGGCCTATAATGAGACAGTAACTTTGCAAAAACATTCTGTGTAATTACCACCCCAAGCCACAAAAATAAGCAATGCAGGATTTAATAATCCAGATAGATATACAGATCTTAGAGCTGGTGGTGGATACAATCTATTGGTCTGACCACTACCTAGTCTACTTTGCAGTGGGCCTCCACTGTACTCAATCTTGCATTTGAAAAGTAGTGTAACTTAAGAAGAAATGATTTCTCATTATATGTTTCTATTTTCTACCAACTTGTTCTGTAACACAGTGCAAACAAGCACTTCGGAACAGCTTGGCATGACCTATAGCCAGACTGTAACAACTGCTCTGCATTTTTTACTGCAGTTTATTTACACCCAACTTACGAGGGGATCAGCTGCATTTACACAGCAGGGAAGATTGAAGCCTGGTACACTTGCATTGTGGAAGACAAGATTAGACTGGAAAATGTTTTCCATTCTGACACTATGGCATTAAAGGATCAAGTCCTGAATGCAGCCTGGGTCTTTCTTCTGTTATGCTTTTGTTTGCTGTGAAGCAGCTTATGGGCAGAGTCTGAGCTTCAAGAAGCAGTAGCCTTCCAAAGTGTGTGTAAAAGACCATGCACGACTCCTCAAAGGGGAAGGCATAGCAGAGTATTTTGGAAATTAATACCTTTTGGGGATCTGGGGACTACAGACATCAGTATAAACTGCTGTTGATTGCCTGGATGATAATATCCTATGATCAACTCTTGGTCCAAAGACAGAGCAAATAGGCCACTTGATCATGGGAGGGCTGATGGTTTGCCTGCAGCAAGGATTAAAACAACTGTGCCATTTTGAAATATCCTGTAGAAATGCAATGCTCATGTCAAAACAAAACCTTACTAAACTACACTGAATTGCTGTACGTTTCGTGGTAGTTAGATTCTATCTTTTGCAAAGCTTTTTTATCCTCCAGCTTTAAGACTGCTACTCATTTTTTTCACAAATATGATTAATTTCAAAAGTTTCAGACATTTCTTAGTACATTTTATGCATGCACTGCAAACCATGGTTATGAGCTTCCTGACTGGCTTTGGTGTAAGTTTTGTTTATTATTAGATTACATTGAGACAATGACCCTGATTTTACATTTATGTCAAACATCATAAAGTCTTAACCAAATTCCTATCAGAGAGATCCATGGTCCAGTTATCTAAGAGCTCATTCTTTGTGTTTTACATTAGAAATGCCATTACTGACTCTAGTTTTTAAACTTCCTTTTAACCTGATCGTTTTGATAACAATCACAATATCTTACTTTTATAGGAAGACTATGAAACACACTCAATGTTTCCAAACCTTTTTCTTTTTAAATACTGCACTCTATTGATCTCTTTCAGTCTAATGATTAACTTGGATATCACTAAGACAACTCTCTCTAGGGTTGGAAACAATATATTTATGGTGATAGATACAATTGATTACTGTCTCATTACCTTACTTGACCTCTCTTTAGCATTTGGCATAGTGGATCATAGCATCCTTTTGGACTGTTATATTGCAGCATTTGTTTTCCTGTTTTTGAATGTTTTGCCTTTTGCATCATTGGATGATCAATACTATATCATTTCATTATCTGAGTTGTAAAATACTGTAGTCCTCCATGTTTGAGCTATTTTAACTTGATATATGCATGCTATCACTTAGAGAACTTATTAAAAAAGATATGCTTACCATTACATTTTTTATGCACAGTTCTTCTGCTTCTTCATTCCTAAAGAGAACATGGCAGTTACTTACTTTTAACAGATAATGGATATGCTTGCCATATATGACAGTCTCAGGCTCTCCACAGTTCATTTACAGAACTAGTTTAGTTTATAAAATGTCATTCTGATCCTCAATGACAAACTGAAACTTTACAAACAGGGGTCAGTTCTTTTCAAGTATTATTGTTGCCACAGCAGATTATCAGAAGGATTACTCATATGAATCCATTATAGGACCTCTTTATTGTGATTTATACTTTGCTTTTAATATGCTTAGACTACTTCAGTGCTCTGTTCTGAGTTTCTCAAGCTCCACACTCAACCACATATGAAAATGATCATTCTAATTAAAGAGTTGCTGATTCCATACTGGGTGTGCTATTCTCTGAGTAGCTACTCAGGGGCTATAGGCTGTGTAGTAGGTACAGCCTGAAACCTCTAGTGTTTGTTCACCTGTAAACCAGAGAGATAATCTTGAAAATATGTTATTTCAGCAGCTTTAGCGCTCCCTGCAGTTTTGTGTTTACAGCTTGAGATCTCCAGTATTAATTATTCTGTCAACCATTGGTTATATCTCAAAAATGTTATTTCAACAGCTTACATTTTCTTTGCTGAGTAACTTTACGGGATCCATGAAGACTCACTTTTTTCCTACCCAGCTTGTTTATCCATCAGAAAGAACTCAGTTTTAATATCTGTCATGTGCATATTACTACATCCATTAAGTATGGAAGAAGTAATTAGGGATTTGGGGACCCAAGTAGATTGCAATCTCTCCTTTGACAATCACATTGCCAAAGTGGTTAGAAAGACATTCTATATAGCCCACCTTATCACAAAGGGGTTCACATCTAGATCAAGAGAGGTCATTGTGCCCCTCTACTCATCATTCATCAGGCCCATAATTGAATACAATGTCCCATTTTGGATGTACCTTACCCGACACCTGCTCCAACTAGAAAGTCCCCAAAAGTACCTCACCAAGAGGATCAAGGGACTCAAACAGATGCCCTACGCAGTTAGGCTAAAGAAACTCCAGCTCTACTCAGTTGATTACCGCCTACTCAGAGGCAACCTGTGCCTGACGTATAAAGCCATGTCCAACCCTGAATTAATGGACATGCTCCACCTCAAGAAATCCAAATCCATCAGAGCTGCATGCTCCAGTGACTTAAACTTCAGCACAGAAATAAATAGAACATGCTGGAGGGACAGATTCATATCCCAGAGGTTCCCCTCACTCTGGAACAAAATCCCAATCCATGTTAGACAGAGCCCCTCAATGACCCTCTTCAAGAAGAATCTTGACGTTTGGATGGGAGATCGTAAATTTACCCCTGGGATCTCTTCTGTGTCACTGCTAGACAGAGGCACGGTAAACTAACCTTAAATGGGCTATCTTCTGTGACCTACTATACAGAGGCGCAGTCAACTAATCTAAAAAGGGTGGCGAAAGCCAAACACACTCTGGCTATGCTTGTAAATGCCCTAGGGCAGATAGCCTAGTATGAACCTATGAACCTATAATCATTAGAACTTTAATACTGGAAGTTTTATTTACAGAAATTTGATATAGATAGATAGATAGCTAGATAGATAAATAGACAGATAGATAGATAGATAGATAGATAGATAGATAGATAGATAGATAGATAGATAGATAGATAAATAGATAGATAAGTAGGTAGATATTAAATGCCTAGTATTGTGTGTTTTTACTGTGATATGCCTAAGTATACACAAGATAATAACATTGATTAAGTAAGGGATTTTAAAGTTAAAACTGACGTCTTAGTTGAGTTCAGCATATGGATTTTAGGTTTTGATTAGGGTTATGGTTTTGTTTGTGGTTAGACTTAAGTATAGTGCTAATATTATCTTATGAGTTAACATTAGGTTCATGGTAAGAATTAGTGTTAGGTTTAGGGTTAACTTTAGAGTTACCTCTAATTTCTTGTTTTAGGTATAGGATAATACCTATTGTTAAAACTGAGTATTAGGGTCTAAGTTAAGGGTAGGATTATTTTTTTGTGTTAAGGATAAGGGTTGGTAAGGATTATGGATTGAAAGATATGTGGTCTCTGCAGAGAACAACAAAGACTTGAGAAATTAAACAGCCATCATAGGATGGTGGGAATATTGTGCATTTTCAAAAAAAAACATTTGAAATTTAACCATTCCAAGAGAATTTGAAACTATCTAACTTATGACCTTTGAAATGCTGAATTTTCAACCACTTGGATTCTAAATTGTAACTTGTGAAACTGTGACATTCAAGCCTTTTGTCAGGGAAGCAAATTTCACAATGCATGACACTGCAGTATTGTTCATCCTCCCGAAAATGTTAATAACATTATGTCACTGCTATACTGTAATTGTAACATTAAAAGAATCTTATATGTTTACCTTCTGCTTCAACAATGTATAATTACATTTCATCTGCTTTTTCTTTGACCTGTACATTCCAGATGATATGAACCCCTGACTAAAAAATACCCTACAAAGTGCATATTTACCCAAATAACATACACATAATGAAATGCGTTTTTGTAAACATATTTCATTGTTGATCACAAGTACATTTTAACAAAACTTGAGCTCAACCACATAAGTTTGGCAGTTATAGGTCAATTCCACCACATTGCAAACATTTCTTGCTTCTTTATTAGTTAACATCTGATTTGTCACTTATGTTTTCATTCATAAAAGTTCATTTTGCAGACAACAATGTGTATTTTCATATTTCCTGCCCACCAACACCAATCAAGATGCTGGAAAATCTTTGAGCCTGCTTTACTGGAAATTCTGCATATCCAGAAGTCAAATGCTACACATATTTCTCACTCTAAAGACCTTAATCTGGTATGTAACATTAATAGAACCTGCTGGAAGGACAGATTTGTCTCCCATAGGTAACCACAACTTTGGAATGGACTCCCATTTCATGTCAAACAGAACACCTCATTGGCCATCTTAAGATGCAGTCTGGATGATCACCTGGCTAACCATAAATTTACATTGGGGGTTCCACCTGTGTCCTTCTTGAACAGGGGCAATTGGTTCTGATCATGGAAATAAGGGTAGAACTTGACTAGGCTCGCAAGGGCCCTAGGGCCATTAGCCTAGTAACTTCCTATGATCCTATGATGCAGCATTTTATGATTTATATCCAATATGCCTGTCTTAAAATCTGGGTGACAAATGCAGAACTTTTATAAAGCTATGAGATAAACTGTTTGAGAAATAAATTGTAGGTGCATATAAGTTTCACTTTGCTAGACAAATCTTTTTCATGGGAATCACAACTACAACTCCCTACATGTCATGTGTTACTTTTATTGTGCAGGTCACTCCAACAATCTCATTATCCAATCATTGCATGATGCCTGTTTGTAGATTTGGTTACAAAATAAGTGTATTGTAAAGTCATATAACTTTGATCTGCAGATAAATCATTGAATATGTTGGCTCAATATTTTGTAAAGGAAGATTTTTTAAATCCCATGAAGATTATTATTTTTATCAAAGTACAAAATCAGCTTAAGAAGAGAAAAGCTGTACTGTGTCTCCAGAGAGGAAGCCTTCTGGAGATCAGGATGGCATGTATAGGAGTAGGTAGAATGTGCAGGAACCAAGGGGTGGATCATAACCCTCGAAGACCTTCTCCACATCATGAATAAATAGCAATAAATGATCAATTACATTACTTTGTACTGGTATGTTATATGACATAGTCAACTTCACTGAATAATTACCAGTACTGCCAGACTGAGCACCAACACATGCCATCACCAAAATTTGCATTTTTTTCTTGGTTTGATAATACTGGATTGGATCATTTTCCCCTTTCTTACATGAATCCACAATAGGACTCTATTTAACTTCTAAGAACAAATCCTTGTCAGAACTGTTTTATGCTGCAGTATATTATGGATATCAAAATATGCTTTGTTTTATTTAACACTGCTTACTAATCACTATGGAGTGGCAGAGTTGTAGGTAAAGTTTTCTTTCCTACAAGCCTATCATTTTATACGTTTTATTGTAATATTATAGGGAGTGTCTGAAAGAAGAATTCTAATGAAGAGAAGAACAACAGAAATTAAGACTTAGGAAGTCGGCCTACACTTTATGTGTTATTGTGACTATTTTGTCTCTTGCTGTTATATGCCCATTAACTATATTAACAAAACTGTAGCAGTCTCTAACTTAGATATCTATCTGGATAAAGAGATGTAATTAAAATACTTTAATATATGTATATAATATGCAGTCTGTATAAGTTGTTATATTTCTTCATATTATTTTTATTCAGTTTTCTGTATTCAGCATGTGATGAGTATACATTAAAAAGTTGACTATACCAGAACAGTAAAAAAAAGCAGAGATCTTTGCATCACAGAACACTGGCTAGGATAAGTGATGCTCATTATATCTTTACCAAAAGTGCCAAATCCATATGCAAGATTACTGCAACTCCTGGTTTGTTGTTGCTAAGAAATAAGCATTTTGAACAAGGCTCAATTATCTTGTTATAAACGGTCTTGTGGTCTTTATTTATGTAAATGTGACTGGTTCTTTAAATTTGGAATGGGGATTCCTACAATTTTTGAAAAAAGAATATATGAGTTTTCCTCTGAAACAGTGCAGTAATCATGCATAACAAGCATGCATCAAATAGAGGTGATTCAAGCAACTGTTTCTAAACTGCAATTAATGGAGGCTTTAATGGTTTAAGCAAAAAAAAATAAAAAATCTTAAGAACACATATGCCTGAAACACCATTGGGCATATTCCTGTTTCTCTGGTAACCTCAGAAACACTTAATAATAATTTCTGTGTGCAGCAAAATATGTTAGCTCAGTATAGTGAAAATATATTTATAAAGGGGCGGAGCCTAGATTGCCAACTGAGAACAGTGAATTTTGAGAGCTTCATAAACTAGTATAATAATATAGGAATATTTTATTATTTTCAAGTTTAAAACATCAGAAAGCTATAGATAAACTACTAAACTACATAAATATCAATTTTGGTGGAGATATACAAAAATTATCCCGACAAGTGTCTTGGAGATGTATTGAGTCACTGAATAAGAACAACTCAAGGAATTCTCATACAGGTGCCGCTTTGAAAAAAGAACTGCAATTTATGACATCTACCTTACAGGAACTATCTTTGAAGATGACTTAGAAAACCTCAAATTAAATTCTCAAAAACAGACTGATACTCTTAATTAACTATTACAGCAACACCATACAAAAATAACAAATATACAGACTTCTCTAAATAACATTGAAGGGAGCCTCAAAGAGGAAGAATTCCAAAAAGAATTTCTGCTTAAACAGAATATATGGCTGCTTAACAAAATAGATGACTTAAAAAACATCGAAAGGAGAAACAACATATGGACCTTTGGTCTGCCTGTAAACACTAAATGTGAAGACATTATTTCATTCTTAACAACCTGGATTCCTGAATTTTTGGACTTGAAGGAGGGACTTTCATTTGGAATTAAAAGGGCACATACAGCACTGAGGAAACCTGGTTCTAACTCAACAAATACTCCACCTACATCCATAGTTATAAAATGTCTTTCATTTCTAGACCAGGAACTAGTATTAAAATCTGCTTGGAGAAAATCACCTTTAAAATGAAATCAAACCCTGATAAAGTTTGACAATGATTATTCTTCCAGAATACTAGAACAAAGGAAAAAGTCTGGCAAATAATAAAACTGCTGAAACAAAACAACATTAAACCATAGGTGAACCTTTCCATCCAAGATAAAAATAATTTTTGCTAATGAGATGAGAACCTTTAATGACTTTGAAGAAGCTACTATATTCATCAAAAACAACAACATAGTGTCTATCTCAGAATAAATGGAATGAATGGCCCCTACTCTTAAAAGAATAAAAGAAACAAATCTTTGGACTGATGCTAGAAAGAAGAAACAAAAAACTAATTCCAAGATAGCTGTCCCCAAAAAAATTACTCTTACAACTACATCTCTCAACGTATCAACTGATATGGTATATCACTTGTCATCTGTTTTTATTTTAAAAAAAAGGAGCGTTTCTTGAACAACTGAGAAACAGTAATGATTTATTCAGAATGTTCAGAGTCCAGTAATTCTTCACAAACAAAGGTAGGTCAAGATGGGTTACTACTGACATTATATATCAGCCCAGCAAAGCAAGATATAATACAAACATAGAAGTTTCTATTTCCCTACTTGAACTTAATGAATACTTATCTTGTTAATTTTTCATTGATTTTACTTATAATAATTTAAGTAATTAATTAATTAACTAATTCAACAAGGTACCATTCATTAGAGTTCAGACTCAAATGTAACAAATTAACATCATATATAATAGCAGTAACAGTAGAGGGTTTTGAAAACAAAATGCTGTCATGGAGGCTAATGCCTTATTCAGTTAAAGTATGATTTAGAAATGTCATGTATATCCTGGTTAAATAATAGTAGCAAGCTCTTTGTACAAATGTTATCATTATTCTGTCTAAATATAGTTAATATAAATTATGGCAGGTATCATAGTTTTGAGTGCTATTTGCTCAATCCTGATATGGTGTGCATGGATGCAGCCATGTCTGGCAGCTAGTACAAATGCCATCATTATTCTGTCTAAACATAGTTAATATCAATTATGGCAGGTATCATAGCTTTGAGTGCTGTTTGATTAATCCTGACATGGTGTGTGTGGATGCAGCTGTGTCTGGCAGCTGTTATATGTTACAGTTTTCATCTCTGGGAAGTTGTGGGTTGCAGCTTGTGATCAAGGTTTACTAATGCTTGTGTATTAGGAAGAGACATTTGGTGTTCTAGCCTGGATCCAAGGGGAAGGGGGTGGATAAAATTGTGATTTGGGATATTTTGGAAGAGAATAGTTTGTTTATACATCCGCTGAGTGAGAGGTGGGAAGGCTGGAAGAATGGGTTATCTCTTGTTGTGGCGGCTTGTTGGGAGTTTTTTTTATTTTGATTGGTTTGCTCTTCGTTTTTTTTCCTGACTGCTGCCTTGCTGAAAGGGAGGGAATTTAGGCTTGACGTTGCAGTGAAGTGAAGCTTTATCTTTGTTTCAGGTGCATCGTGAGCCTCTGGTATGCAGTACACAAAAATACTAACAGAAACAGATGATCCCAGGTTGCTATGGTAATGGAGACAGAGTGCCAATAATGCTTAACAGCTGTAAGGAGCCTCCGAGATGATTCTCAGCAAGGAAGTTTTTGGTTTAAAAAAAAAAAAATATATATATATATATATATATATATATATATATATATAAGATAAAAGGGCTGTTTTAAACCACATGTACACATATTGATAGTCTCCCAACACTTTGTTTAGCTCATTAAGTTGATTCTTGATAAAAAAAAATAAAATAATATAAAAAAATAATAAGCGCAACTTTGTATTTAAAATGTATTTTGGTCCAAACACATTAAGGACTTACATAAGAGTGGAAGTATGAGTTATTGTGATAGACTAAGAGCACTTGGTCTTGTGCAGAACCCTTTGCAGTGGTCTGGGAGGTGAGCTTGCTCGTACGTGTTGGGCATATGGGGATAGCTGATTCTAGGGGTACTTGGGGTTGCCGGGAAGTGCTAGAGAGTCATCAGATTTCCTTCATGGAGATATCTATGGGATTGGAAGGTGCATTGAGTGGTTCACTTGCAGAGTGGTCACTGCATGGAACAGATTGGTAAAATGGTACAGGACAAATATTGGTTTGGATATTTTAAGAACAGCCTGGAAACACACCACCTGAACTAGTGAATGGTATTCTGGCAAAACTCAATAGGCATTTTTGCCCATGCTTGAAGTACTGATATGTGTGTTTGTAAGGATGGAAATAAACTTATAACAAATAAGAAACTAGAAGGGTCTCATAATTTAAAGTCTATGAACTATATAAACATGCTTGGGAAGCTAATAATTAGAAAAAGCATTACAGCTTGTGGTCTTTCAAATAACTAAGCAACAGCTAAAAAAAAAAAACAAAAAAAAACAAAACACAATAGTTATGTAATGTATGATTCTAGTAAATCTAGACATAAAATATATAATCGTCATATAAGATGAAGCAGTCTGATGAATTTAGATATTAAAGACAGGATTTAATAACATTGATGTGTGTATAATAATACTACAGTCTCAACTTGTCATAAATGACATGCACTACATTGAACATCAAGGGGAAGCATGATCATTTTCTTATATAAGTAAATATGCATTAGAAGTTATGCAATTGCTTTAACTAGAATTGTAGTTTTTGTAACCTATCTTGACCATATATAATACTTAAGCGGTTACCAAGGTAACTAATGTTTTATACATGACATCAAACTGACAAAGTTGCTCAAGAGAAAAAAGAGAAGCCTGAACTTGAAATGCCACATAATGTAACAATCATATTCTGAACAAATAGCATTAAATTGACAACAGGCATTCAGTTTAATAACATGGGCTTGTGTATAATAACACTACTGTTTTAACTTGTCATAAATGACATACACTATATTGAACATCAAGTGGAAGCATGATGACTTTCTCATATGAGTAAATGTGCATAACAAGTCATATAATTGCTTTAACCTGAATTGTGGTTATGTAACCCATCTTGACCATACATAATACTTAAGCTGTTACCAAGGTAACTAATGTTTTATACATGACATCAAACTGACAAAGTTGTTCAAGGAAAATAATAGAAGTCTGAACTAGGAATGTCACAGAATGTAACAATCACATTCTGGACAAATAGTATTAAATTGACAATAATCACACAGTTTAACCTTTGCTGATTATACAAAATAGAATGCTGCCATTTAAATCTAAAAGCTTTTAGTATATGTCATAAAATGGCAATTTATAATACGGAAAGGGAATTTGTAATCATTAATCACAATAAGTGAATTTAGGGTGGCCACGGTAGTGCAGCGGTTAGCGTTGCCGCCTCACAGCAAGTGGTTCGATTCTCAGCTGGGGTGCCTTCTGTGCATAGTCTGCATGTCCTCCCTGTGGTCGTGTGGGTTTCCTCCGGGTGCTCCGGTTTCCTCCTACATCCCAAAAACATGCAGTAGGTGGATTGGACACTCTAAATTGGCCCTAGGTATGAGTGTGTGCGTGTGTGTGCCTTCTGTGGAAGGTTGGGCACCGGGCTGGCAACTCGACACTGTAAAACCCCACTGCCAATCATGAGCGGACAGATGATCTGCTATGGCGACCCCTAACAGGGAAAAGCCGAAAGAAGAAGAAGAAGAAGAATCACAATAAGTGAATTTGTTGTTTTTAACCTATAATTTCGCTAATTTTATACTAAGAAATGACAGATATGAAAATCCTTATGTGTAGGAAATGGGGGGAAGAGGAATGCACTGATAATTAAAATGCACTAACTTTCATCAATGTTCACATAAAACAAAGTTGATGCTTTAAGTAAGTTAGCAACAATCAAAGTGATTACTTAAATGCTGGCAAATAATGAAATATAACTTCTGATATATCCAATAAAATATATTCCCCAGGATTCAGCAAGCAGCCATGCAGGAATAAGTTATTCCTGCAAGGCAGGGACCGTTCCTGTGTAGCACGGCACCGCTCCATGCATATATATGAAGGTGCGCTACTGTGCTGTAAAATGGACATGATTCTGTGTATGAGTGTAGAGGGTGTGTCTGAAAGCAGAGATCTCACGATACATGCCCCCTGCACTCCAGAATTACCATTTGGCAATTTAAAACAAGCGAGAATGCTTGTAACACCCCCAACCCATCAGGGTAAGAAATCTGGACAAAGCTGTAAGGGACAAACATCCCTACCAAGCCATAACATTGATAGAATAACAGGTTTACTACCAAGTCATAAAACTGATAGAATAACAGGTTTAGCATAAGCACATAGCGCACACCTCCCAACCTGTCAGAGTAAGGAATCTGGACAAAGACATAAGGGGCAATCATCCCACAAAGCAGACAGTTGATAGAATAACATGTTTTAGCATTATTAAGGATATTCTGAAGGGTACAAATAAAAAAACACAACAAATAGATTTTTTTTAGAAATGCGATAAAGTTTACGCGTAGCTGTGCAGGTGTGCCCGTTGCTTAGCTACGCTTGGTTCAGCTTAAACAGCACAAGAGTTAAATAGCAAGAGACATCCATCTTAAGGAGTGCTGAAATACTTTAGTGCTTAGCACGTATGCTTTGCAAACAGCCATTCCCGGTTCAATCCCCACTGTAATCAATTTGCATTTTATATGTGAAAGCAGCACATATTTTTTTTTTTAAATTAGCTGTGAAATAACATATATTTGTTAACCAGAGTACTGTAGTAGGTCCAGATGTGAGATGTCAGTGTAATAAAGTTGTGAAACCCCCATATAAACACAAGTGCCCCATACAGTATAGTCACACATGAATAAATGTAATGAAAGCACATTGGGGGACGTCAGGGACAGTAAACAGACTTCTAATATGTAATGAATGATGAATGACTCCCATACAGCAGATAGTCTATAAAATAAAAAAATAAGCAACACTAAGCATTGCACAGCTCTGCTTACCAGGTGTAAGCATTGTGTAAATATGACTGATAAGCAATGAATAGCCCAGCTCAGTGGATTTACCCATTGGTAAGCAATGCTGAATGTTCCCCTTTAAACACTGTCAAGCTTAGCTAAGCAGGTTTGTCCATAGCTCAGCTTAGCTCAGCATATTCAAAACTGTACAATCATGGCAAAGGGCAGGAAATCAGCCATATTTAAACCCTGCAGGTGGGAATATAGCTCATAACTGGTTGCAGCTTCCCACTATGGGCAGCATGACAGGTGTTGGTGAAGACATGTGCTTCCGAGTACAATGCTGGGGCATACAGGAGTCCAAGGTCTTGGTAGGACTCCTAGTGAATAACCATGATGAGAGACTGCTGCAGGGCTAGTACCAGGGCTACCAATATAAAGTGGAAGCCTGGGACAATCTCCCCCACAATCTCACCAGTGCCACTGGTATCCTTCGGACTGTTGAGCAGGTCTGGCACCACTATGCTGACTTGAAGCGGAGAAAGAGGGAGATCTTAGATGAGTGGGTCCAAGAAGAAAGGCAAAGGGGTTATGTCCCAGCAGTCTGCAAGTATTCATATCAATAACTGTTTACCAAAGTCCAGCCTGTGTATGTGATAGATAGGTGTGCCTAAATATTTCTCTATTCCCTTTACAACTGCAGATGAGTGGGCTGTGAATTAGGAAGCCCATGCCAGCAGGTTGCAAAGGCTGCATCGCGAGTCTGGTTAGTAGCAATCCTGCTTGTAGTAGTCATGCCAAATAAATATAAAGTAGTAGAAAGTCACCTGGCAGTATAAAAACTGTGTATGGGTTGTACTGAATAAACCAAACAATATAAAAGTAATAGTCCCATATAGGTGATATTTCAATAAAACTGTAACTGCCTGGCAATAACCTCAGGCAACTGGATTGGTTAGAACTTAATAGCCACCTACTCTATCAACAACTAATTATCATTCATAAGTCCCTTTACTACCATGATGCTACCCCTAGCCTTACAAAACTGATTACCCCTTATAAAAACCTAGCCACACTCCGCTCTGCTAACAAACTTCTAGTAGCCTCGACTAAATCTTACAATAAAGCTGGTGACTCATTATTTTCAAATTCTGTCGGGAAAATCTGGAACCAACTCCCTCAAGAAATAACTAACCTAGACTCCACATCCCTTTTCAAAAAAACATATCAAAGAGCACCTTAAAACTCACTGGCTATGTCCCTGTGCTTACCCTGACTGAAAATACTTCCCCCTTACTCCTAACTTCACTCACTCTCCCCTGACTGTGCCTCTAAATGTCACACTTAGTGATACCAGCTACTTCCTTATTTTGAATCCTCCATAAAGTTGATCTATTCTTTTTTCTTCCCCATGTTATGCCATCTGGTGGCTTCCTTATCTGCTTTTTTCTATTATTCTTACTTTTTATCCTGCATACCTGAAATCTCTATTTTTAAACAGCTGTTTCATTTATTTTTGGTTTATCTAGTCTTGAGTTGGCTAGTCTGTTTTTGTTTTTTTTGTTTTCTCTTTTAGTCTTACACATGCTTACCATTGTACCATTCTGTATTTTTGTTTACTTTTGCTTTTTTTTTGTTCTTAATGATTGCTTACTGATGTATTTGGAGCTTTTCTCCCCGGGCCTCTACTGAAAACGGATATATGTCCAGCTAGACTAGCCCGGTCAACAAATGTAAAATAAATAAAAAAATAAAAAAAATAAAAAAATAACGTTCTAAATCCTGGAATAGTTGTGTTTGCTCTGATATTGTATGGCATTTAGTGTTGTAGTCCCTGAATAGTAATGTTGTGTTAACCACTGTTATCCACACTGTGCTACATAAAAAATATGTCAAGGAATGTCTTTATAAGACTGTTGTAAGTACAAGGTCTGATTGTACAACCTAGAGAGACTTAGACATAAAACAGTGCAGGAACAGACAGCAGTTTCTAAATAGCTCACTATGATGAAACTCAAATTGTTGTATTTTTAGCACACACAGCCATGGTTTGAATCCTGGGAGTGGTAGTAGTAAGTTGTATGCATAATCATACCTCTCAACTGTACAGATTTTTGCAGAATGTTAAGATAATTGGGTCATATTTTTGGCCTGTTCCTCTGTCTCCCTGGCAAATCACTGGGATGATCCCAGAATTTTAGTCACTAAATAATGACATATTTTTGATTTTCAGACCACAAATCCTTCAGAAAATGTGTATTAAAACAAATCATGTTACTCTAGTAACTCTCCAAGTTTATAAGAACAACATTCAAAATATGTCCCTATTTGTTCCCCCATGCTGTCAAGCTTTGTCTATAGTGTGTGCATTAAGAGATTAAGAGATATGTGCATAATATTAACTAGGAATCTTGGAATATGTGTAGAAACAGTCAGGTATTCTTAACAAACACCCCCCCCCCACAGGTCTTTCAGATAAGAAAACTGTAACTGCCTGGCAATAAAGTTTTAAATACTGGACTGATAGTGTTTACTCTGGTATTGTATGCCCTGACATGAAGCATTCACCAACATCTGGTATCAGAATAGTACTGTTGTGTCAACCAATTTTCTCACACCGTGCTACATAAAAATATGTCAAGGAATGTCTGTATAAGACTGTTGTAATTACAAGGTCAGATTATACAAGCAAGACAGATATACAAAGAAAAAAACAAAGGAACAGACAGCGGTGTCTAAATAGCTCACTCTGATGAAACAGAAATTGTTGTATTTTTAGCACACACAGCCATGGTGTGAATCCTGGGAATGGTAGTAAGCTGTATGCATAATCATACCTCTCAACTGTACAGATTTTCCAAGAATGTCCAGATATTTAGCTCATATTTTGGCCTGTTCCTCTTTTTTCCTGGGAAATCAGTGGGATGATCTCAAGATTGTAGTCACCAAATAATGACATGCATTTGAGTGTCAGACTTCAAATCCTTCAGAAAATGTATATTAAAACAAATCCTGTTACTCTAGCAACTGTTTAAAAGTTTATGAGCAATATTCAAAATATGTCCCTATTTGTACCCCAATATTGTCATGATTTGTCCAGATGTTGTGCATTAAGAGATTGACAGGTATGTGCATAATTACAACTAGGAATCTGGGAATATGTGTAGAAACAGTCAGGTAGTCTTAACAAATATTCTTCCCACAGGTCTTCCAGGTAAGAGAAGCAGAATTTAGCTATAAGACAGTTGAAGTATACAGTGTGTACAAACATACCACTGCCCAATCAAAGGCCATAGGATATTGTAATAATACCTGTAGAGTAATGATTAGAGGAATGGTCATTAAAGTTCTGAGTACTGCAAGGATATATAAGTTGTTAATTTACATCTCCCCCCCCCCCCGCCACCATATCTGCAAAAGAAATCTAAAGACACAAATCAATGGGTATGTTTATACCAAACCGACTGTTGGGACATAAGTCCTATTGTTCAACAAATATTAAAATGTGTTTCTATTAATGTTCCATGTTGAAATACTATCATTGGTGGCCTGTGGCTATCAATGTAACCTTCATGCTGTTGTAATGGCCACTGCGGTTCCATATATGCATGTGTTCTCTTTGCTATGCAACTGTTCCAAATCTGGTGTTTTGGGTTAATGTGAATATCTATGCATGCTGTTATAACTAATCCTGGATTGGGGTGATTATTACTAACCCACACACCATAGCATGTTTGGGAAGGCCTGTCCCAGCAGACCCACCTCTCCTACCTCAACTGGCCATGGCACCAGGCCCCAGCACATCTGGGACCCACCCCGGGGCCTTCTCATCTGCTGGTCCTGTACCATTTTTGGGTGGAACAGCCTCATGAGATAGGGCTTGTTCCACCCTGGGAGCGGGTGTGGACAGGATCTTGTCACCCGAAGTCAGGTCCGAGGTCTGGTGCATAGGGAGCTCCATAGAGAGAATTGGGAGATCTGCTATGCCAGTTTGAGGGCTGCATGGTGCAATTAGAGGGTCAGCCTGCCCCTCATGCTCAGCCCCCAGCACAGCCATCTTTGGAGCTATGAAGGTGCAGTGGTGACTGCCCATGGGTGGGGACCTCAGTCCCAATGTTTACATTTGGGGGTTCGTGGGCTTCCGATTTCCAAACACCCCTCCCAGTCCAAGGTGTTTACCCACCACATCTGTCATATACCGCCCCAGTATGCTGTCTCGTTTGCCTTGCCTGTCTTCCGACCCAACCTACTTCAACAAATATACCTACTATCCTTCTTCAACATCCCACTCTCACCTTAAAAAAAGGGCAATCATCTGCTCCCTCCAAAGAATTTATAACCACACATAACTCTCCACTTCACACACATGTCCACTGGAAATGTAATCTGGTCTTATTGGCTTCACAACATATTACTGTTGCTCTCACTCCTCTCTCAGGGGTTTGAGTATCTAAATATACCTCCAAATTCAGTATATATGCACAGCTGTAGCTGTAGAAGAAATGGACAGCTATAGACCTTCCCTACACCCGTCCTGCATATCCCTAGCTACTTTCCTTATTGTCTTTCCCTCTTTCTGCCCCCTATTCACCACTTTCCTATCACCCCTTTCTTTCTTTTCTTTTAAAGAATTTAGTGCTGGGTTAAGAGGGAGCAAGCACTTTTAAGCAGTAGTAAGCGGGATTAAGCCTGTCTGTGTGGCACTAAGCAATGCCTACACAGATTAAGTAATTTTCCGGTAACTGTCTGTAAGCATATTTAACTGGCAGTTAGCATTGCTTACTGTTGCGCAAACCGGTGTACACCCACTTATAACTGCTTAAAAGTGCCTTAATCACTCTGTATTCAACAGCCCTTGCAGGACTTGAACTCAGGACCCTACACACCATAACCACAGCAATTTATCACTACGCCATGTGAACTGTAGAGATGCGTGATGTTTTCTCAAACATATCATGCAGCACAGACATTCAACAGTAGTGAAATGTGTTTATATATATATATAGATATATATATATATATCTGTGTGTGTGTGTGTGTGTGTGTGTGTGTGTGTGTGTGTGTGTGTGTGTGTGTGTGTGTGTGTGTGTTTGTGTGTGTGTATGCGTGTGTGTGTGTAGACATACATGGCTATATATATATATATATATATATATATATATATATATATACACACATCTATATGTAGACATACAAGTATGTCTGTATATATATATATATATATATATATATATATATATATATATATATAAAATGTCTCTATATACATATTTATATATATATCATAAAAAAATAATAGTCACTGAAAGGTCTAATCCAGCCAATTTAGGAAAGTATGGACACCAAAATTAGCGCTTTCATTCACTTTATTTCTTGTGAACTTCTTCAGAAACAGTTTGAACTCCACCCATAAGCATTTTATATAATGATAAAATTAATCACATGATAAATGTCATAAAATAATTAATTTCATATAAAAAAATAAAATTAGAATAAAATAATCCTTCATTTTACATGTACATAGTATCAAATAATACATATAACATATAAATTACTTTTTCATTTGTAAAAAACATTTTATATTTATCGTTTCATTTAACCCAGGGGCATAGTCTGCTCCTAGGTATAATTGCCAAAGAGATTCTTTACATTCCAAAATAACTTTAATATCTCCCATAAATACTTTTTGGCTAACACTATCCAAGACAAAGAAAGTGAACTTCTTAAATTTTTTACATGCAATGGAATGTCTTCCTAAAGCATTAGCTAAATCTTTTTTCTTTATAACTAAAAGATGTTCAATAATTCTTTTCTTTAAATATCTTATAGTCATACCAATAGAATAGCTTGGGCATGAAAGACACTGGGCTATATAAACCACCATCTCACTATTACATGCATAGTAATTTTTAGACCAATGTATCTTCCCAGTAACTAAAAATTGAACTGACAAAGAATTACTTATATATCTACATTGTCTACAATTGTTGCAAGCATAAGCCCCTTTAGTCAGAATTTTACTTTCTCCAATACCATCACCCCTATTTACTCCACGTTCTAATAAGCTCTTAATATTATTTGTTTTCTTAAATGTAAAGTTTGGTCGTTTACCTATAATCTTTATAAGATCCTGATTACCCAGTAATATCTACTACACAAACGAAAAAATAGCTGCAGAAAGCAATCCAGACAGTACCCTCTCTTTCCCGCTTCAGTCGAAATAACGATTCTCCACTTATCTGCTGTTCCAAGCATTTAATAAAATGTTAAGCAAATCCAACTAATAGTACAAATGGTTAAATTAAAAAGAAGTAGTAATGTTAAACGCTTTTCGTTATCTGTTATAGGAAAACTTCCTCAGACAAACTGTTCTCGCCTTATGTTCCTCTATATATAACTTTGAATTACATCACATGGTTATATCAATTAATTAAATTTACCCAATTTGTGATGCAAATAATGCACGTAAACATGAATAGATATAAAATTCATTACTATATGAAATACATTTTAAAATGAAATAAAATACTGTTTATTTTATAGCATTTGCCTACACAACAATGCTTGCATATTCCTAAAATACATAAATGCCAACCCATTCAAATCTTATTCAATTTCCTACGTTTGTTGCTTGGAAAAAGTGCTATCTAAAAATAATTATGCATAATATTTGCTAAACATGTTGCTATATTGCTCTTGCGTATCTTTAGAGTGGTACGCACACTCACTCTATCACTGTTTGAGCGAGTCTAACTAACTAATCAAATAACAACAAGTAAATTTATGAAATAAAATCAGCCACATTACTTAAATACAGCTTATACAGTCTATACAGAATCTATATATAACCTACAGTTCCAACAAGAATTTCTATAACAATAATCCAACTGCTATATGTAATGAAAATTATGAATGTAAGAATTGCAAATCGCAATATTTCTATGTTCATAATTAAGTTTGCTTACATAAATAATGTGATTTTTAAACATATACATAATTACTATCAGTTGTAAACCCAACTAATGCCATATTTTAATCTATTAAATTTTACATTTGTTTTACATTAATTATGCCTATTCAAGGTTTTTTAATCTCAAAATACATAAAATGGAATAGACTGGATGGCTGATATGCACACTCTCCAAAAGGGCCTTACTGAGACGGATCCTTCTATCTAGCCCATCTAATTACTAAAGGGTTCACATCCGGAAATAAAGAGGTTATAGTGCCCCTCTATTCGTCACTCATCAGACCCATCATAGAGTACAATGCCCCATTTGGGATGTACCTCACAAGACACTTCCAACAACTGGAAAGACCACAAAAGTACCTCACCAGGAGGATTACTGGCCTCAAACATATATCCTATGCAGCCCGACTGGAAAAACCCCAACTGTACTCAGTCGCATATCACTTGCTCAGAGGTGATCTCTGCCTGACTTACAAAGCCATGTCCAACTCAGAATTGATGGACGTGCTCCACCTAAAGAAATCCAAGTCACTGCGAGCCACTCGCTCTAGTCAGCTATACCTCACCACAACAATAAAAAGAACATGCTGGAGGGATAGATTCTTGTCACAGAGACTCTGCATGCTTCGGAGCAAAATTCCTAACTACATTAGGCAGAGCCCCTCACTAACACTCTTCAAGAGAAACCTTGACGAGTGGATGGGTAATAGAAAATACACCCCTGGGATCACTTCATTGGCTCTTCTTGACAGAGACTCAGTTAATTAATCAATGGGGTGGTGAAAGCTGACACACCCTAGCTAGGCTTATAAATGCCCTCGAGCAGATAGCCTAGTACCTACCTATGAACCTATGGACATAGCATCTGGCCCTGTGGGCAGCAGGCCATACCTGACAACTATGCAGACCTGCACAGAATGTCAAGATTTAAGCCATCATAGTGTTTATTCTGTTCCTCCAAACATTTATATTAGTCTGGTAAATAGCTGAAGGTGGAAGTATAGAAGTTAAGACAGACACATCAGTTTCAGACCCTACCACTTTCAGAACAGTCATGGTAATGTGAAATGTATCATGCACAAACTTCATAGGTTTGTAATAGGCATATCTACAATCTGTCCCTATATATCCCCCCCTAATATTAGGCTTTGTCCACATGTGATGCTCTATTTTGTTGCAAGGCAGAACAGTTCAGCTGTGGAGAAAGGGATAATGGCAATAATTACAAGAGATCCCTATTTTGGGCCCCTTCACTCTCATTTACAGTCCCTTTGCTCAGATGTTTTGCAGTGAGAGTCAGAATGTGGATCCGATGTCTGAATGCACTCCCCATATCTATATATATATATATATATATATATATATATATATATATATATATATATGCATATATATATATATATATATATATATATATATATATATATATATATATATAAATGTATGGGGGAATTATCAGTTGTCACAATGTAAATGTATATGTTACATAACAATGCATAACTTAAAATGTCAGGTCACTATCACACTGACAAACAGAACTGTGTATAAGACAGTAAGCTCTAGCCCGCCACTGTTCCCAGGGTGAAACGTATGAAAATGCCCAGTCATATACCTTAATGTTTCTTATTACTAATATTCCTCATATGCTGTAACAGCCTAGATTAAAAACATTTAATACCCCTCCGTCATAAAATGTAATACAAGGGCATATAACAATGTTCTCTGTACACTGACCTCCAGACTGTACATGGTCAAACATGTTTTGTCCAGCTGTAGCCCTCATATATATGGACCCTACCCCACAATTTGTGTGGGAGTCCACAATATCACTGGAATGATAGCAGGAATGTCAGCATTAAATAATGATACACCATTACCTGTCAACCTCTTACTGCATGCCATCTGGACAAAGCCTGGTATATGGGTAGAGAACAGAGGCTGAAACACAGGGCCATATTTGAAATATTGCTGTTATACACTGTGAAAGTTGCTGGTGTTACAGGATTGGTTGCAACATACCCTTACTCAGGAATATGAAGTCAGAAACACAAATGAATGTTGCCATGTGGTGATAGCAATCAACGGGAGAATGCTACTGGTATATCAGGGATAAGACCTGTGTGTAAACATTGGGACTGAGGTCCCTTCCCATGGGCAGTCATCACTGCACCTTCACGGCCCTGAAGGTTGCTTTGGTGGGGGCTGAGCAGGAGGTGCAAGCTGACCTTCTGATTGTGCCATGCAACCCTCAAGCTGGCATAGCAGATCTCCAAACTCCCTTCAGAGCTCACTATGCAACAATACCCAGTCCTGAATTTGGGTGACAGTATCTTGTCCTCGCCCGCTCCCAGGGTGGAATGAGCCCCATCCCCTGAAGCAGTTCCACTTGAAGGTGGTGCAGGACCAGCAGATGAGGAGGTCCCAGGGAAGTTCCTAGATGTGCTGTTGCCCAGAGCAATGGCCAGATGAGGTGGGAGAGGTGATCCCGCTGAGATCAGCCTTCCCAAACATGCTATGGTGTTGCAGTTTTAGAACATACATGGGTTAGTCAACACAATCCAGGATTAGTTATAACAGTATGCATAGATATTTCCATTAACCCAAAACACCAGATTTGGAACTGTTGCATAGAAAACAGAACACATGCATAAGTGGCCATTACAATGGTGTGCATGTTACATTGATAGCAACAGCCCACCAATGATAGTGTTTCTACATGGAACATTAATAGAAACACATTTCAATATTTGTTGAACAATAGGACATATGTCCCAACAGTAGGTTTGCTGTAAACATACACATTGATTTGTGCATTTAAATTATTGTTGAAGATATGGTGGGGGGAAGGGAGATGTCAATTAACAAGTTATATATCCTTGCAGTATGAGGTCCTCTGACCATTTTTCCTGTTTATGTCTTCCAGGTACAATGTCCCATGAATGGCTCCCTGCATGTACACCCCAGGGAAATGATGTCATTATACAGTTCATCATAGTGCATCATAGCATCCTATTTGGGTGCAGGGCCCATAATCTGCAGGAAAGGACCACCCTGTGGAATGAGTTTATCCACAGGGTAAATGATGCCAGCCTGCATAACCGCAGTTATGAACAGGTGTGGCATCGGTGCACCGATCTGATGCGCCACTCCTGTCAGCATGCTGCTGCAGTTAAGAGGAACCAGCTAGCCACAGGTAGGGTCATGCCATCCAGCCCCGACTGACACATGCTGAGAAGCTCCTCGCCAGCCTTGGGGCACCTGCCTCACAGCCAAGCCAGCAACCTAAAGATAGCATTGTGGAGGTGGGTGCCACCCACACAATGGATGTGTAGCAGGCAGGTAAGGCCCCAGGGCACATTAGTAGACCACTGTTGCTTATCCATCTTCATCTGTAAAGTATCTACATGCATATGTCAGATAAGAGTCTGTTGCTGCAGGGTAATAATGAATAGATGTGCATAATCTCTAGTATTGTGGGTTTGTACTGTTGATGTACTGAAATGCTGCTCCCACCCTGTACCAATGCCACAGATGTGGCTACTAGCATTATGTTTCTCACACAACTATGTAGTTTCCTCTGGTATAAAACTGGGGCAGCAGCCTTTAGCTGGTGAGTATGGAATAGTTTTGTTCAGGTTTGCCAATACACTGCCCATGTTATTGCCATGGTATTTGCCATGCAGACATTTAACACACCTACCCATAATGCATGCTGTACATGTTTACTTATTGTTGATGTTAACTGCACTGCATCACAGTGGTCACCATGGTGGCATATCTGAAGGGTATGTAAGAGTCCTGTAGTATACCTAACAACCTGTCAGTGCAAAATGTGTGGACAGAGATGAACATAATGGTGGGACAAATGGCCTACAGTAGGGACATGTCTGAAACATTACCCTTATACAGTGGTTACAACAGTGTATACACCACTATTACAATGGCAACTGCTCCTGATAAAAACAACGGCAAAGCACAATAGCATATTCCACACCTTTTACAACCTGTAATGTGATCCTAACATGAGAATGAATGTGTAATATGGAATCCTATGTTAGGATAACAAATATGGTGAATAAATACCTTAACAAACACTAGAAGCATATGCGTGCACACACACCAAATAACATATTGTGGAAGCAGCTTGTGAGGTACAGACAGCATTCACTCTTCTTTAGTACACACCTTCCATCAAGTACAGGGCCTCAATGTCACACCAAGTAATGGTCTGCTCTCCAAGAAGTATGTCCATAACATTTGCCCACTCACCTGTAACTGAGGCAGCCATTGCTTGCACACATCTTACAAACCATGGAATGGATCCCATATCCAAAAGGTAGCACTCAGGAGTGGGAGAAGTAGCCTTACCTCACTATTGCATATACCCTGGCAAACAGTGCAGACAGTCATGTATGTGTGTATGACGTATAGGACAACATTAATGTAGAAAATAAACAGATGCCCATCCAAGACAGCTGACAACGCATGTTGCAAACTGGTCATGGAGGCTGCCCAGAAACATGCAGTAACACTGAAGGACATGCAGGAATGTCTAGCAAGTACTGACTGTGCAGCACCTGTGTTGGCAATCGCCTGGAATCTGCATAAATGTGACTTATGGATTAGGGCAATCAGATGGAAGAGTTGTTCCACAGGAAACATCATCCAGGGCTCTCTACATGTAGGAAGTAAATGCACACACAGCCAGGAAATGGAACAGCTTGTTGTAAGTTCACCAAGGCAGATTCAGTAAATCCAGGTAGGCACCAAACGAATTCAAATAATTCCTTTATTCAGAACCACAGAATAATAACACAAGCGCTTTCGCTCAGAGGAATTCTGAGCTTTATCAAGTGACACCATGCTGTTGAATCAGGTGTCTTATATACCTTGAAAATCCTAGGTTAATTAGAAAGCACTACCAATTAACATTTTAAAGAGACTGTGCACTATTCCACATGCTTAAAAATTCCTTTAAAACAAAATATATAAAAAAATATAATAGATTGCTTAAAATAATGCATTAATGCATCTGTCACTACTAAAAATGCTGATAGCTTAAAAATAAACAAAACATTGTGCACTGTTACCATAGTGTTTAACTTTGTAATAAAATTTGCTTTGTGCAAAAGTTGCACTTCTTTTGAAAATTGGGATGAGATGGAGTGACTTGACGTACCAACTGTTGTTCGTGTAAGTATAATATAAGGCTAATGCCTAGTATGGGTATGACAATATTTTTCTTTTTCTTGGTCTTGTTGACAACCCTGCTGGAAAAAGAACACTATATCTTAACCAAGTTAAACTATGCTGTACAATAGGTCTTTCCTTAACATAGACTTTGTATAGTGTAGCATTAAGTGAAAATCATGCCCATGTGTATGAGTACTTGCCATAAGTAATTGTGTGGGGAATGTCAAACTAAAGTCTTGCCCTTCTTAGTTTCAATAGCGGCTTGATACTGATCAAGCCGTTAAGCCCAGGGGTCTCCCAGCATCTAACTTTAATTGCCAGAGGAGTTCTCGATATTCTAAAGTTGATTCCCAATCACCCCCCCTGGCATCAGGCTTAACTTGCTCCAGTACCATAAATTTCAGTTTTATGTTTGGACAGGTCAGGGAGTGCTTATAAAAAGCGTTGGTTTCCTTCTTTTTGTTTATATCATAAAATGCTCGTATATCCGCTTGCGGAATTCCCTTTCCGTTTTGCCTACGTAGAAACTGCTGCATGTGGTGCAGAAGCCTAAATAGACCACCCCCTTGCTACCACATGTGAAATGCCCTTTGGGGTAGATTTTAAACCTTCTGGATGGAATGGTGATACTTTTTTCTTCCAAGATGGCATGGCATTGGCTACATGCCCCACATTTAAATGTTCCCTTTCTTGCTGGGTTAGTTTTCCTTGTAATGTTCTGCTTTTTCTCAAACATTTCCTTGAGATTGGTACCCCTTCTCCTTACAAATGAAGGTTGGTCAGGCAATAGCCCCTTAAACTCTTCAAAGAGGGCAAGTACAGGCCAGTACTTTCTTACAGATTCCTCCATTTCCCTTGAGTGCAAAGAGTAGGTGTAGATAAAACTGTTCTTAAATTCATTGTTGATAATGGGAACAGAGCTAGCTGGTATGCCCGTTCCTTACCCAGAAGGGGTGGATAGACAGTTCCTCTTTTGGAATTTACCTCCTCGACCAGGCTTTTGAAGAGGTCCAGAGGATAGCCCCTTTCTAAGAACAGACTTTCCAAAACCTGACCTCTGCCATGTAGTCGCCATGTCCACTGCAAATCCTGCTTGCCCTGATGAGTTGTCCTTTGACAATGCCTTTTTCTGGAAAAAGGATGTGCACTCTCAAAGTGCAGAACAGAGTTGGAAAAAGTAGGTTTTCGATACAGCTTAGATTGAAAACTGTTCTCCAAGTAATTTTTGTATATGGTGACATCCAAATAATGCAATTGGTCTGGATCGGTGGAGTGAGTGAACTGCAGAAAATTGGTACTTGCATTGATGTGAGCAAAAAACCTCAAAAGCTCATCCTCAGACCCTTGCCACAAGATGCAGATGTCATCAAGGTAACGTCTGTAGAGTAGTAGATGTTGCTCCCAAGGGGGGATCAATACAAACTTGTGCTCCCATACGTGAAGCACCACGTTGGCGTAAAAGGTGGCACAGGATGCCCCCATTGCTACTCCACTCACCTGTAACTGAGGCAGCCATTGCTTGCACACATCTTACAAACCATGGAATGGATCCCATATCCAAAAGGTAGCACTCAGGAGTGGGAGAAGTAGCCTTACCTCACTATTGCATATACCCTGGCAAACAGTGCAGACAGTCATGTATGTGTGTATGACGTATAGGACAACATTAATGTAGAAAATAAACAGATGCCCATCCAAGACAGCTGACAACGCATGTTGCAAACTGGTCATGGAGGCTGCCCAGAAACATGCAGTAACACTGAAGGACATGCAGGAATGTCTAGCAAGTACTGACTGTGCAGCACCTGTGTTGGCAATCGCCTGGAATCTGCATAAATGTGACTTATGGATTAGGGCAATCAGATGGAAGAGTTGTTCCACAGGAAACATCATCCAGGGCTCTCTACATGTAGCATATGCCTAAAATCAAGTCTCCCAAAGGCATGTGTTACAATGTGTAATGGTGTACTGAGACCAAGGTTGAAACCTACAGACAGTATTAATAAAGATACATGTGGTGCACAAGCAACACCTCACTCCACCTCAGGCCCACCATCCCCATTTTTACCTTGCTAATGCCAGTGTATACCTTTAGGTTTGCTGTTCATTAGCAGGACCTAGGCCAGTAGACATGGCGTTCTGAATTTGGAACACTGCAAAATATCACTCATGTGTGGCCCATAGTTGTGAAGCATCTGCAATAAGACTGAGGATGGGGAGGGGTGTCATCCTGAAACACAACAGTGAACTGAAGCATACATCCAAAGCTCACTTAGAATGGCTGTATCTGAACACAGTCAAGGTCATGAATTGTGCCAGACATAACCCTGACTCCACAGCAATAGTGAAGGGACTGTGTGACCTCCAAGGGCTGTGCACATGAGCTGACCTTGAATCCGGCTGAGTTTGGGACATTTGTACGGCAGAGTGACCAAATAATGGCAAGTGAAGATGGGCCATGCTAGTATACCCCTTCTGGGAATAGTGACTGCTGTAGTTCACTTAACAGGTGCTGCAACAAATCATTGTGTTCAGAGTGTGCATACTTATGCAATCCACATATTGTATGCATCTCATTCAACATCTGCACAACTAACACATTTGTTTGATACTGCATTTGATTGTACAGGTCATATGTCACATATCAGGGGTGTGTGTAATGTTAACATATGCACTATTGTGGCCCCATTGCATATCATGGAAGAGACTGGCATTTCAACAAGGGTGTGTACACTCCTCATATCCTCATTAAGCTTTGAAAGTTGTCAGTGTAATCAGACTTTATTGCTCATACATGCACTGTTGATAGTGATAACTGCAAATCAGAGGTCAGGCATTAACTATTGACATCAGTCCTCATATCATCCTAGGTATGTGTCAGACAAACACATAAGGGCTGTGAGCAACAGAGCAAACATAACTTCCACACATATACACATTCAGCAATGGTATGTACACTCGTGAGGTATGGTGCACAGTACATGCCAGGGTGCTGTACAGGTGCACACCAGTACTTTGTACATGGGTGCAGTGTGTTCCAGGGGAGTGCCATATGTCATGCATGTTGACTGTTGGGTAATCTTTGTGCCACCCCACCTGTAAGTGTGTGTGTGTGTGTGTGTGTGTGTGTGTGTGTGTGTGTGTGTGTGTGTGTGTGTGTGTGTGTGTGTGTGTGTGTGTGTATCTATTTGAGTGAGTGTGTGTAGAGGTTATCAATAATGTACAGGTCTTAAATTACATTATTTGTTTTCCCCTCACAGGTAGCAAGGTGGGTCAGAGTCCCTCCTGCAGGTAAACTGATGTTAGTTTCCATACAGACTCTGACAATGATGTTAGGTATGGTGAGGCACAGATAGGATTCTCAGGGGCTGAAGCTGTGCCATCAGTTGATATCCCACTTTTAACCACCCCATCCCTGCACACAGTCACAATGCCAATACTTACCCCATCACCAGTGGCCATAGATGAGAGAGAGTTGGCGGTTGTTGGCATGGGACAGGACAGTACGGGAACTATGGCAAGTGTGTCCATACACTTCAGTCATAGCCGGATGACCAGTGAGGTACCACACAGGCAGATGTACAGGGGTGCTCACAGGAGGGCTGATGGCTATCATGCCACTAGAAGTGTGACAGCTGGTGTCACCAGATGCATGTTTCAGTCCATCATGGAGGCACAGGCACATATGAAACATTACACCAGACAGACTCTGAGGCTCCAGAGGGCTCATCATTCTGCTGTACTTGACAACATCCATGATCTTGCAGGTGCCCACCGTTATTTTGCAGAGGTCATGGATAGATAGTTGGGTGAGATGGTGGGAATCCTCGACTGTGTGGTGTCTGTGTTAGAGCATGTGGTGGGAGTAGGGCATCAGCCATGTGAGCATAGATCAGCAACACCAACAGGTGGAGGTCTAAGTGGATGTGCAATAACTCACAGCCACTTTTGTAGTGGCAGTACCAGCACCAGCACTGCACGGGGATGCTATACACACCACAATGCAGCAGGCCACGTGCACATGTTCCTGGCCAGTCCCAACAGGGATGCAGATCCAGAGGACAATTGTAATCATCAGGGGAGAGTACCATATCTGGACTTCTACCTGGTAGTGCCCGTGGAACACCTGGCAGGCACTGTTCCCGTGTCCGTAGCTGGACACAGTGAACTGTACACCCTGCCATGTATGGTCTGCAGCTGTCCAACAAACTCCTGTATAGGGCAGCAACATGGTAGAACTGTGTGCCTACATACACACACACACACACACACACACACACACACACACACACACACACACACACACATATCACCAACACAGCTAGGGCACCTCAATACCTGCAAACACCACATCTACACAGCCCAATTGATAAAGAACCCCCCTAACACACACACATGATGTCAACCAAATGGTTCAGCCTAGGCGTCTGGCAAACCCACAGCACACCCTGTACATATGATGTGCCACATCTCTGTCATCCATGCCATTAATGCAGGGACATGCTAATATGGTTCTGATGCACAGGGTGAATGTACTAAGGTTTATCAATGTAATGCTGTTTAACATGTTTTCAGCTGGAAAATATAATTCTTGCATGTCAGGGGGTGTAGCTGTCCAGCCATGATGCATTATAGCTGTTATTAACACTGACTGATTGTGGTCTCCATAATGTATTGTGTTTGTGTTGTAGGTGTCCATGTGTCAGCAGGATGTTGGTCTGCTGTTCCTTCCTACAAGGGGTATGGCACTGTGGTGACACAATTACTGTGTCATATCCTGGGTACAGCTGAACACAAGTAACAGGTCTGTATAACATCAACTCCTCTCATGTCCAAGGGATTCCAAACAACCCACAAATGTAGTGAACCACTCGATAGGTGTCTCCAGGCCAAATCCAATCAAGGTTAAATAGCACCAAAAAAATGAAGCTGCGTATCAAAACTCCAGTTTATTGCAGAAACTGGTTGAGCACTTTCATCAAGTTCAAATCTTGACTTCCTCAGGACCATGGTTCGCAACATTTGTGGATTGTTTGGAATCCCTTGAATGTGAGGGGAGTTGGTGTATTAGTTTTTTTGACTTTCTTGGTCTGTATAACAGCTACTGCATGTGTCACATGGCTGACAGGTCTGAGGGATGTATACAGGTGAGTGCATGGTGGCTGATGTCATCATCTCTTCTACAGTGGACAATGGTAAGTGTACTGGGTGGTACACACAAAATGTTTGTGAATAACACACACACACGCACACACACACGCACACACACGCACACACACGCACACATACACACACACACACACACACACACACACACACACACACACACACACACACACACACACACACAGTGTTTGGTGTTGATGCAATACACACAGAATACTGTACACATGGATGTACTTAATTTTATTATCATTTTGTGAAATCACTCCCCTATTTAAATGTATTGACCATCCTACTGTATTCCATAGTACAAGAATACAAAAGTGACCACCCCATTTCAATATATCTTGCTGTTTTAAAAATAGTGACTCTCCACTAAAACTTATCTTTTGGAGAGGTAAAACTTAAGTTACCTACTTTCACATCTAACTCCTCTAGTGCACACTGCAGCGTTTAGGATAAACACATTTTTTTCATCTTACCTTTAAGCATCCCTGTGAGTAGCACTTGCTTTAAAACCTGCTGGAAAGCACTAGTAAGTCTTAAACTGATACAAGCACTCAACTATCCTTGTTAATAAGGAGAAATTAATTGTAGGCACTAAACAGCCAATAATTGCAAAGTACTTTGCTAAGGTAAGGGAAAACAGCTCTTGTACTTTACAAAAAAAAAAGCACCAAACAAGGTATGTCCAAGGGTTAGCTTCTGGTGATTTCCCCTGTCCACCTGGTGAATCAGGGTATACTGGGGCAATGCAGCAATTGCCTCATGTACACAGACAACCCTGTCATCCTACCACCCAACACTACAACATGCGAGAGATGCACTTACATAGCCAAACTGGAAGCAAAGCTCTCTACACACAAGATTATGCTAGACAGTCAAGAGGAGAGGGTTAACACCCACACTACACCTCAAGCAACACATAGCCCTTCTAATCCCACACCACCAACACCCACACATAGTAACACTAAACCCACATATGTGGAGGCCTTTAACAATAACCTGCTCAAGCAACAAGGACCTCCGAAGCTGAAATGCAAACATACACCAATCACAACCAAAGAGTCACATAGCTCATAACACTAGTGTGCCACCCAACAACAGCCCCTAAGGCAAGACAATGTACCCAACACTTTCATCATAGGTGACTCTATAGTCAGGCACACTGATGTCCTACTCACCAGGCTGAACAAGGAGAAAATTACAGCCAGTTGCCTGTTGGGTGACAGGATCTGCCACATAATGCATGCACTCAAGTCACTCCAGAACAAGTACAAATATGACTGTGTCATTGTCCATGTTGGAGTGAATGACTTGAGATGTACCTCCTTGGACTACATTAAAAGAGACTTGGAAATGCTCTCAGATCATGTGGCCCAGGCAGGTATGACCCTAGCTCTGAGTAGCATCCTGCCTTCACCCAGAATGATACCACAGTATAAGGACTAAATGATTGACTTCAACAATTGGCTAAGCTTCTGGTGTCATTCAAAGGGGATACAGTATCTGTCTGCCTGGGACGACATGATCAACAGACCATGATGCTTTGCCAGAGATGGTCTGCACCTGTCACCCCTGGGATTCAGGTTACTGGCTAAGGCTCTTGCCACCCCTATAGTGCCTTTTTTTAGGCAAAGTTCAAAGGTCAAAACCACCACCGTAACAGGTACAAGCATGCCAAATCTGTAGGTAATGCTACTCATTGCTAGATGTTTAAACCTCAAAATGCACTCTCTCGAGGCACTCCTAAAAATGGAGAACATCGATATCTGTGCAGTAACTGAGACCTGGTTCAAGGCTGCAGAGAGCACCCCTGCAATACCAGGCTACAACTCTTACCACACTTTTTGGTCACGAAACCAGGACCGAAACACTAAAGGTGGAGGAGTGTCTATATTCACCAAAGATATTCACAACACCAGGTGAGTTGCCCAACACAATGTGTCTGAAATTCTCCAGGTGCAACTTACACTAGGTAAGACTGCAATCCAAATTGTAGCTTGCTACAGATCCCCCACCATGCCCCAAGATTCTCATTACACCTTTCTAAACATACTGGAAAATATTAAGATACAACCAAACACCCTAATACTGGGTGATTTCAACTACCCTGGCATAAACTGAGAAAACTACTTGTGTACCAACACCTTTGCTCAAAGGTTATTGGAATACACAAATTCCAATGCCCTGGATTAACTAATCCTTAGTCCTAGCAGGGGCTCCAATATCCTAGACCTAGTTATTACCCACATGGGAAATCGAAGCTCCACACCTATGGCCACCCCCTTGTTGGTCAGGTCTAACCATAAGCTAATCAACTTTGACATCCACATCCCACCACTACCCCCCCCCCCCCCAGTAAGGAAACCTCCGTAAAAAAGTTCTCCAAAGCCAAGTTCATGCTACTCAAGTCAGAAGTGACAAACTTCATGACACCCATGCAGACAGGAACTGAAAGTTCGACTGCTGAATTCTACACTAAGGCACTGTACAAGCACATCCACGCATGCATGAATTGTGCCATCTCCAATAGTACCAAGATGCTCTCCTCCAAAAAAAGGAAGCCAATCTGGTGGTCCCTTGCCATAAACAAACTTTACAACAAAAGGAAGAAACTGTTTCAGAAAAGAGGAAAATCCCAAGATGCAAAAATTTCCCTTACCAGCCTCAGTAAGAAGCTGAGATCTCTCATAAAATCCTCCAAAGCTAGTTACGAAAATAAAATTGCCAAAGATTCCAAAGGCATCCACAAGGCATTCTATAGCTATGTCAAGAATCTAAATGGCAATGCTCAGATCTGCTCTAAGGTACAACAGAATGGCATTAAATATACTGATCCCAAGGATATTGTCTATATCCTGGCAGATCAATTCAGTGCAAACTTCATCCCCCTCTCTCCCCCTAAAGGGCCTATCTTAATACCGAAAAATTGCCAAATTCCAGTAGTAATGGCCACATAGGTAAAAAACACACTCTCTAAAGCTAAGAATACAGTATCCACAGGACTAGACAACATCCCAGGCTGTGCACTACATGAACTACAAAATGAACTGACACCTCACCTAAATGTCATGTTTAATCATAGCCTCACCTCAGGCTTCATGCCCACTGAGTGTCGCACAGCTACAGTTATCCCACTCCACAAGGGGGATCCACCTTGGATCCTGGGAACTACCTCCCCATCAGTCTGACGAGCCTGATCTGCAAGGCCATGGAACGTATTATCATGGAACTTATAAACAAAGACATTGGCAACCTTCAAACACTGAAGTCCATGCAGTATGGGTTCATGAAGATGAAGGGCTGATCTTGTCTCCTGAACCTGATTGACTTCTTTGAATCAGTCTCCTGAGTTAGGTGGTCCACACAGCCTATCTGAACCTCGCCAAGGCCTTCAACACCATCCCCCACTCTGGAGTCACACATAAACTTACTAAGCTGGGCATTAATCCCTACATCACTCAATGGGTTGCTAACTGGCTTACTGACAGAACCCACACTGTAAAAGTAGCCAACTCCAAACCCAGCTCCAGAAAACTGACAAGTGGAGTACCTCAGGGTTCAGTCCTGGGACCGCTCTTGTTTAGCATCTACTTCTCTGAAGTACAGGCCAACACTAAGGGACTCTGGCTAATAAAGTACGCAGATGACTGCAAACTGGGAGCCATTATTGAATCCCCAAATGATGTGGATATTCTGCAAAAGGACCTTACAGAAACAGATGCTTGGTGCCAGAGCCATGGGTTCAAGCTCAATGCCAATAAATGCATAGGTATACCCTTTGGGAAAAAACATGTACCCATGAATTACCACATATGTGGCAGTACACTAAACACCGAAAGTGTGATAAGAGACTTAAGGACACAGGTGGACAGTGGTCTCACCTTCAATAACCACATTGCCACAACAGTCAGGAAATCTTTCTATGTGGCACACCTCATCACTAAGGGCTTTTTCATCCAGAAAAAAGGAGGTCATTGTTCCAATGTACTCATCCCTCATTAGACCCATTATAGAATACAATGCCCCATTTGGTATGTACCTCTCAAGATATCTGCAACAATTGGAAAGGCCGCAGAAATACCTCACAAAAAGAATCACAGGCCTAAAGCAGATGCCCTATGCTGACCGTCTAAAAAAAACACCTATACTCTTGCATATCTTCTACTCAGAGGCGATCTCTGCTTAACATGCAAGGACATGTCAAACCCAGAGCTGTTGGACATGCTACACTTAAAGAAATCCCAATCCCTCAGAGACACACACTCCAAAGATCTAAACCTTGTCATCACAATGAACAAAATATGTTGGAGGGATAGGTTCCTAACCCAGGAATAGACTGCCCATACATGTCAAGCAGAGCACCTCTTTGGCCCTCTTCAAAAGGAACCTTGATGATTAGATGGGAGATAGGAAATTCTCCCTGGGGATCACGTCAGTCACCCTGCTACACAGGGGTCCAGGGAAGTAAATACTGTGGTAAGAAATAGCCAGGGAATTGTTATGGCTAAGCTTGTATAGGCTCTAGGACCGATAGCCTAGTACCAACCTATGAACCTATGAACCTATGTACCAGGTGTTAATGAACACTATATAGTATGACATACTGTCATGTACACATTGGCAAACACATACAGTCATAAACACATTTGACAGACCTGGGTTTAGCAGTGCTAACTACCTTGTCAGTGAGTCCATACTGTTAGGGATTTTTTGCACACATCATATCTATCACTGGACAGGATAGAGTAATCAGTTACCTGTATGGATGATGGTGGCAGCGGTCCTCTTACAGTGGACCTTGGAACATGTACTGGGGGTACCATGGTGTAAAGACAATATAGCCAGCACCCACACCTCACATTGGATATTGTACTCACTGAAACCCATGATAATGCTCTGACATACCCACAATCAAACATTGACCAGGACTACAGTACAAACCCTTGCCTATCTATTAGGGATATGCATTTACTGCACATGCCACAGGGATAGTAGTGTGAGGGTTTGACATGATTCTCCTAATGTCAGCAATATCACCAGCCCTTATAATGTATTGCAAGGTTTATTGTATTTGGAAAATGTGGCCTCAAAATGCTTTGTCATACAAATATGCACAGTCAGACACAATTTCACACCCATACACACGCACACACATACACATACCCACATTTGCCAGGACTCAGAGGGTAACCCATGCCTATCTACCCATTTGTAGAACAGTGTTATGCTGGTACTGCAAGCTCAGGTAGCCCATAAGGCGAAGAGTGTAACAAGGTAATTTAATGTGAATGTGAATGAGGGTAAGACAGTCCACACAGCCTATCTGGACCTCGCAAACGCCTTTGACGCCATCCCCCACTCTGGAATCATAGATAATCTTAATAAGCTGGGCATTAATCCCTACATTACTCGATGGGTTGCCAACTGGCTTACTGACAGAACCCACATTGTAAAAGTAGCTGACTCCAAATCCAGCTCCAGACAAGTGACAAGTGGAGTACCTCAGGGTTCAGTCCTGGGACCTCTCTTGTTTGGCATCTGCTTCTCTGAAGTACAGGCCAACACTAAGGGACTCTGGCTAACAAAGTTCGCAGATGACTGCAAACTGGGAGCCATTATTGAATCCCCAAACAATGTGGATACTCTACAAAAGGGCCTTACAGAAACAGATGCTTGGTGCCAGAGCCATGGACTCAAGCTCAATGCCAAGAAATGTATAGTTATCTCCTTTGACAGAAAACATGTACCAGTGAATTATCACATAGGTGGCAGTACACTAAACACCAAAAGTGTGATAAGAGACTTAGGGACACAGGTGGACAGCAGTCACACCTTCAATAACCACATCGCCACAACAATCAGGAAATCCTTCTATGTGGCGCACCTCATCATTAAGGGCTTTTCATCCAGAAAAAAGGAGGTCATTGTCCCACTGTACTCATCCCTCATTAGACCCATTATAGAATACAATGCCTCTTTTGGTATGTACCTCTCAAGACATCTGCAACAACTGGAAAGGCCACAGAAATACCTCACTAAAAGAATCACAAGCCTAAAGCAGGTGCCCTATGCTGACCGCCTTAAAAAACTCCAGCTATACTCTGTCACATATCTTCTACTCTGAGACGATCTCTGCTTAACATACAAGGTCATGTCAAACCCAGAGCTGTTGGGCATGCTCCACTTAAAGAAATCCCAATCCCTTAGAATCACACACTCCAGGAATATAAATCTTGTTATCACAATAAACAAAACATACTGTCGGGATAGGTTCCTGACCCAGAGACTCCCCAGACTCTGGAATAGACTGCCCATACATGTCAAACAGAGCACCTTTTTGGCCCTTTTCAAAAGGAACCTTGATGATTGAATGGGAGAAATGAAAATTCACCCTGGGGATCACATCAGTCACCCTGCTAGACAGGGGTCCTTGGAAGTAATTAGTGTGGGAAGAAATAGCCAGGGAATTGTTATGGCTAGACTTGTATAGGCCCAAGGGCTGATAGCCTAGTACCAGCCTATGAACCTATGAACCTATGAATTACAGCAGCAACCATTTCTAAGTATAGCAATGGTGAGGTGTAGTGTGTGAGAAGGCCCTCAGAGTATTTTAAACTACAAGCATTGACATTTGTGCTGTAACAGAGACCTGGCTCAAGGCAGCAGAAACACCGCTGCATTACTAGGCTATAACTCATTCCATACCTTTCAGCCCCAGAACTTGGACCAAAGCTCCAAAGGCAGTGGTGTTGCCATATTCATAAAGGATGTGCACACCTCCAGAATGGTAGCCCAACATAATGCATCAGAGATACTTCAGGTGAAGCTAACATTGGGTAAGGCAGTGATTCAGGTCATAGCCTGCTATAGGTCCCCAACCATGTCCAAAAACTCACACTTCACGTTTCTAAGCACCATGGAGAATATTAGGGTCCAACCTAACGCTCTCTTACTAGACGACTTCAACTACCACTCCATTAACTGGGTAAACTACTCATGTACCAATACACTTGCACAACGTTTCCTAAAGTTCATTAATTCCAATGCCCTGGACCAGCTCGTTCTTACCCCCACTAGAGGTAGCAACATCCTTGACCTGGTCATTACTAACATGGGCAACCACTGCTCTACACCAATAGTCAGCTCCTCCCTGGTTAGATGTAGATGAAGGCAAGGTGGTTCGTACAGCCTACCTTCATCTGGCCAAGGCTTTTGATATCATTTCCCACTCAGGAATCATAGAAAAACTCACTAAGCTTGGCATCAACCCCTATATCACTAGGTGGGTTGTAAACTGGCTCACGGATACAACCCACAGTGTGAAAGTAGCTGACTCCAAGTCAGACTGCTGATTAGTCATGAGTGGAGTCCCACAGGGTTCGGTCATGGGTCCTCTCCTGTTTGGTATCTACTTCTCTGAAGACCAGGCCAACATGAAGGGACTCTGCCTGACAAAATTCGCAGAAGATTGCAAGTTGGGAGCTATTATTATCTCCCAAGTGATGTTGACATACTACAGAATGGCCTCACTGAGACCAATGATTGGTGTCAGAACCATGGCCTTAAGCTCAATGCCAAAAAATGTATTGTCATCTCATTTGGGAAAAACCTGGTTCCCATGAATTACCACATTGATGGTAGTTCACTGAACACACAGAAGATGTTATAAGAGATCTGGGAACACAGGTTGACAGCAACCTCTCTTTTGATCACTGCATTGTCACTGTGGTTAGAAAGTCCTTCTATATGGCAAATCTCATTACTAAAGGTTTTGCATCCAGGAAGAAAGAGGTCATTCTCTCCCTCTACGCTTCCCTCATTAGGCCAGTCATCGAGTACAATGCCTATTTGGCATGTACCTCATTAGACACCTGCAACAACTGGAGAGGCTGCAAAAGTACCTCACAAAGAGGATCCTAGGCCTTAAACACTTGTCCTACATGGACAGACTCAACATACTCCAACTATTCTCTGTCTCATATTGGATACTTACAAATCTGTGTCAACCCAGCTCTGTTAGAAATGCTATATCTAAAGAAATCCCAATCCCTCCACATGACATGCTCCAGAGACCTCAACCTTGTTACCACAATTAACAGAACATGCTGGAGGGACAAGTTCATAACCCAGAGACTGCCCATGCTATGGAACAGACTTCCCATACATGTCAAGCAGAGCACCTCACTGACCCTCTTCAAGAGAAATCTTGATGATTGGATGGGAAGCAGAAAATTCACCCCGGGGATAACTCCAGTGGCTCTACTCGACAGAGGCACCGGGAAGTAAGGTCGGGTGTCACTATGCCAGGGTAATCCTATGGCTAGGCTTGTAAAGGCTCCAAGGCCATTAGCCTAATAGACACCTATGAACCTATGAATGCACAGACACTGTTTTTCTCAGTAATGCACACTGACACATTTGTCAGTACTGAGATCCATAGGTGCAGATGTTTCTAGGTGTGTACCAGGCTAATGTCCATGAAAAGATTAGAAGAGTAGTGCATGTGGGTAGACTGGTATCATGCCACATGACATTTGTCAGCAGGCCATCTATCAACCAATGCCACTTGAATGATCCCGAGGGTGACAGTTAAATTCAACATCCAATCATCTGGTTTTCTCTTGCAGAGGGCCAGTGAGGTGTTCCAACTGACATGTATGCAACATATATTGCATAACATGGCCAGTGTCTGGGTTAGAGATCTGTACCCAAGCAAGTTCTGTTGACTGTGCAAGTCTAGTTGAGGTCCCCATGGCATGTGGTGCATACAGGGTGTGGTTTCCTAGCTTTGGCATTCATAATACAGCTGGGCAGACATGTCAGTGTCAGTCAATCAGAGATTGCCTATAAGCAGCGAAGATGGATACCTGACATCTGCACATGTGTACAAAGGACAGACAGAAATTAGCTAGCCAACAGGTTTTGCAATAGGATAAACATTTTGACAGATAGACATCTGACACTGATAGGTATGGCATTACTACATGGCTGCAGTCCTCTATGACATGTCCTAAACACATAGTATTCTGCAGTTAATATCAACATATCAGATCAATATCCAATAGGAAATACTTAAAAACATACAGCTCACACACCAAGAACACAATAGTCAGTACTCAGAGTCCAGCTTTGCATACATGGGTGTATGCTTCTACTACTACAATCTGCAATCTACTCTTACTTTGAAAAGCACTGTTAAAAGTAGTAATGTAAGGATACAATACATGCAAGTGTGACTGCATATAACCTGGGATACTACCCATGTATGAAACACATACAAAGAGAAAAGATCAAGGTACTAGCCATGTAAACACAGGTGACCCATACAGTATACTGAGACCCCTTGCTACTGTAATGACAGCACATAGAAGCATGTTATGTACATGGGATCAAATACACTTATTAAAGATGTCATTACCTTGCTATTTTATCAGACTGGAATGTGATCACTGGTTACCAGGGATGAGCTATGCTTAGCAGGTGTAAACATTACTTAAATGTAAATGATATGTACAGGATTGGACATCTTGTCGTCATACCCATTCTGCTATTTACACAGGTTACTTATCCCGTAAGGGATATTCCAGAAATTGGACCATTCCACACAGAAAAGATATCGAAATGTATTTTGGCTTTATGAAAATGTGCAGGGGGTTTAACATGCAGGGAATACATTGTTTGCTATCCTGACACTGCCTAGGGTAACAATACCTACTACATATGCGTAGGGGGTCGGTATGTGTAGCTGTGTCTCCAACGGATCAGTGGGCCACGTACGGGTGGATTTGGTGGACATTCTGTTACGGGCCTGGGTTGTGTGATGTGGAGGGTATGCTGTGTAGCCCATTATGCAGCCAGGTGTGTTGCATTTGTTATGGCCAGTTCTATCAGGACCAACCTGTGGGTATGTGACGGTGACATATCTATACATTTTGATCGCACATGATACATATGTTTGTGGGATTGTGTTCTACACTATGGCCTGTCTGCTTGTCTTGCAGCTGTTTCTCCATGTGTTTGTGTTTATGTCCACTTCACCAGCTGCCCCCTCCTATACCTCTGGTTCACCTTTTCTGCATACGACACAGTATCGCCTTTGCGGGTTTTACCATTACCCATCCACCCCTGACATGCAAATTACTCACATCCAATAGCTCACTACTTTTGTTGTTGGGCCATGACATGGCCAGAGTAGCACATTGACTGCCCTACAGGTGTCAGGTACCTTTATGGTTGTGTGGACTACCCTGCCATGTTTGCTTCCCACGTGCTATACCTCACACACATAGGTACACGCCCATACTTCACTTTTGTTACTTAGTTGGTATACCCGGGTACTACCCATTCGGCTGTCACATACTAGTTTGGCTTCTACCGATGACTCCCGGGATTTGCAGACCTGTTGTACTCATTGGGGGGATGGCACCTTTTCCGATGTCCATGCTATTCCTTCCATATATCCGACTGTTGTGGACAATGCCTCCCCACAGTCTACGGTACTGTTTCCACCTTTTCAATTGGCCACAATGTAACATTTGCGGTGGACACAACACATTTTCCACGCCGACACATACCCATGGTCAGTTCGGCAGATAGAACTTACAACTCTTACCTATATCAAAGCTTTAGTCTTGTAGCATTTCAGTGGCTTATTCTTTTTCTTATGACATTTATGTCATATACGTGTGGAGAACAACTGTTTAATGCCACTATTAAATGACGTCTGAGGGATAATTATGTCCTATAATCTCTGCATATTTGCCATGTTTACATGCTTGTGTCAGGACACATCTGGCCGCAGCGGTCGCAAAGTGGGACAGGTGGTATTCTTAGTCGATGGTACGGGTCATACTGTTCCTTTCGGCCTACATGTGTCCTTATTGTTGTAGCTGTTTCTATACTCCTGATTCGTTTACATGTGTATTCTATCCCCTATCACATTTGTTATGTGGGATACATACATACCTTTTCTATGTGACTTTTACATCCCTTGTGGGATATGATTCAGACATACAGTCACTACATATATCTACATTTCTCCTTGTGTATTTTGTTATGGACACATCTGCACATCTATGTGCCCTCCCTCACATTATGGGTCAGCTGGTGACCCTTTCCATTGGGCTGGATGTACCTCCTGGAGGCGCCCTAGCATATGATATGTTTCACTTCCACATGGTATAACTATAAACACTACGTTGGACCACGGGCCCACGTTTTTTCTGTCATTTGTTCAAGGGTAGGGACCTGTTATTCCCTATCGTGCATTTGTGTTTGCTTCTTCATTTTCTGTTTGCAGGGACTATCTTGCATGCTTTGTATATGTTTCAGTCTCCACGGACACTGATAGGTGCGAGTATTACTGCAGGCGGACTATACTATTCAGCAGTTTAGGTTGCTCATCGACAGCCGACATTGACACGCCTCCCTCCGCAACTTTGGTATGCCCCATGCACTCGCGCACGTTTCCTATGCACGTGGCTGTGGCGGCTGCACACCTTCATTAATATGCATATGGCGCTACTACTCCATATATACACCGCACGGCCGGCGCAAGCCTTACACCGGCCTTGCGCCGAGCTTCATGAATCCGGGGGACAGTCTAAACACTGCCCTTACCTTAGTACTAAGTACAGATTATATCAAAACTGACAAACAGTTAAAAACTCAGTCAATGATTCAGTTTAAATTCTAGTTTACATATAAGCATCTATTTAACACTGCTTTACATAATATAGCTTACAGATACACTTGAAGTCAGTGTTAGCCCCTTAACCCCTCCCTGTTACACTACATATGAGAGGTATCTTATACACCTACAGCAACCACCATTTTCAAACACCCAGTGCTTTCAGACCCAGTCAGCAACCTTGTTTTTACCATCTGGTATGTTATGTTTAAACAAAGTTTATTCATAATATTCTCTGTCTTTGTATCAGGTCAAACTCAGCTAATTACAGCATAGAGCAAGATCGGACATTATTTAAAGTTTTTACAGACAATGCTAGATGTTCTTATTATGTAACTAAAGTGTATTATATCAGTTCAACATGTGCTTTCTTTTTAAAACAACATGCAGTATATGAGGCTTGTGTATTTAAGACTGTGAAATAGCGCATAGCTTATTTTTACTTGTATGCCTTCTAAATGTAAGGAAAGCTGCTTTTAGAACTTTTGATGTATATCTGCTTTTGGACTGATCTAATCTCACTGCTGTGCTATGAAACAGCAAAAGATTGTCTATTGGGAAAAGAAGCAGTTTAGGATCAGCTTGTTAGCCTGTTTCTTTAAAACATTCATTAGAAAGGGTTTATCTGCCTAGCTCACGTTTGGAACGTTTCATGCTTTATGTAAGCTGCTGCATGTGGAATTGCAACCTGTTGCAATTACAAAGTACTTACTGTAACTGTATCCTAGCAATGTAATCCTGGTTGTTAAGCCATTTTTAGAACAAATAACAAGGTCTAACTGTTTCAGTCTGGATACAATCTCATACTGTAAAACAAAACTGATACTCTGTTGTAGTTTCACGGAGCTGCTGTCTACCGTATTCTTTCTGGTTGATTTGAATGTTGAAATGCCTGCTTGTCTGGTGGCTAGTTGTAAATGCCTGAAAGGTCCTCACTCCTTATGTATGTTTTTTTTCTAGGTAGACCCCCTCTAAATCACTTTCAAAAGAATCTCCTACCTGAAAGAAGCTATCCTGAACACTGTGCCACAAACCATCTATCTGGAATCCAACCCACCTTTGACTAAGGTTAAGACCTATACTGTATTATAATACTACATACTGTTTTCAGCTGACCTGGGTCTAAAGGCACCTCTAGTCGGTCCCCCATAGTAATCTGGCTCCCTCTATATTTTCTTAAATAAAACTAGCTGCCCCTAGCTTCCTGTAATAGAACTACTTACTGAACCTAACTCTGAACATTCTACTGTCACACTGCTCTATCTCACCTAGCCCTGTTGTATTCTGCATCCCTATCCTGTAGCACAGAAATACCCTGCTAGAGCACAAAACACAGTCTAAACACTGCCCTTACCTTAGTACTAAGTACAGATTATATCAAAACTGACAAACAGTTAAAAACTCAGTCAAAGATTCATTTTAAATTCTAGTTTACATATAAGCATCTATTTAACACTACTTTACATAATATAGCTTACAGATACACTTGAAGTCAGTGTTAGCCCTGCTCCACTCGCTCTTGCTGTGCTGAGGCTCATTTCAAACCCCTCCCTGCCCCCAATTCCCACCCGCCCCAGTACCTCTTCACTTATAGGTACTTTACCACACCCCTATTACAACACCCAATCACCCTCGCCGTCATACTCCTTCCACCTTATCAGCTTTCAAATAACACAATTATTCTTCCATCCACTCTATTACATTCATTCTGATCATCTGACTTTATATCTGTTGTGTCATCAAACAACTGATTCCAACCACTTGACTCCTCCCTCATTATGTTATACTACTCTTTACTACCCATTCTGCTAGCCACTTATATACTCACTTTGTATGAAAACCAACAGCTTATTCGGTATCAGTTCCCTGCTGGACATACCACCCCCCCCCAGCTTTAGAATATCCCACTTTTAGCAATACCATTAACATTGGGTACAACTCATCATCACTTTCAATCATAGAGCATACCATCCCCCAACACATTAGCTCTAGATCCAGACACTACTACAAAGTTTTAAACAAACTGCTGAGGCTTATCACTGAATATAGGCCTAGTCCTATACTCAGTGGTGACATTCACCTCAATCCAGGCCCATCCACCACTGATACAATTACCCTCAAGACCTGAAACCCAAAGCACAAAACTATAACCATAGACCAACTAACTCTGTCCTTGTCTGTCATCTTAATATTAGGAGTATTAATAATAAGGTACACAAACTGCATGCCCTCCTGGCAGTCTACTCCCCTGATGTTCTCTGTTTATCTGAGACCTGGTTAAAACCTAACACTACTGACAATGAAGTGCTACCACCCAGGTATAATATACACAGGCTGGATTGTGCTTCCAGGAAAGGGGGAGGGGTGACTGTACTCTATAAATCTGAGTTGAATGTGACCATAGATGTTATTGAACCACCTCAGATCAATAACTCAGAGATTATTGCCACTAGATTGCAACTTAACAAAAGTAAAAGCATCAACATCATCTGTATATATATTCCCCCAGGTAATAATGTAGCCATACTTGAAAACATGCTTCACTGGCTATCTTGTCACTAGCCCCAAGAAACACTAATGCTAGGAGACTTTAACATCGACTGGGGCTCTTGTTCCAAAGAATCCCCTTCTACCCATATCAACTTGCATGCATTTACACAAACCATTACCACCCCTACCAGGCTAGGTAAACTCAACCAAAAAGATAGCATACTTGACTGGGTACTCGTAAATAGTAACCCCCAACTGTACACTGCTGGTACCCTCCCTGATGACCTAAGTAACCATCTTCTCACTTACATAGTTAAGGATAAAGCCATTACCCCACAACAACCCCTACTCAGAAAAGTCAGGAGCAAAAGAAACTTTGACCCTGATAAATTCCAGCTGGAACTTAGCTTCTATAATTGGTCCATGCTAAAACATCTACCCTTAGAGGAGGCAGTTGCCTATTTTAACAACAAATTTCTTGGAATTCTTGATCTACATGCACCTGCCTGCTCAAAACATACAAAAGCAAGAACTGCACCATGGCTATCTAAAGAGACAAGAATAAAGATTACCAGCAGAAACAAACTATGGGCTCAATGGTGTTCCACAAAAGACCCCCATGATCATGTTAAATATAGGTATGCTAGGAATGAAACAAAAACATGTATTCTACAGGACAAAAAACAATACTACTGTAATTTACAGACAACCAATAAGGACAATCCTCAGAAGTTCTGGGCAGGGCTGAACAATCTACTCCGCCCAAGTAAAACATCTACACCTATCCCTGCTGCCAGCATTGATAAATCCCCAGAGGAGGTCTCTGACAGTTTTAACCATTTATTTACTGAAACAAATCAAGCCCTAGCTAGACAATTACCTTCTAGCTCCCCTGCCCCTGATACTTCTACCTCTAAAAGCCGACTCTCGTTCTCCTTCCAACCAGTGTCCACATCACTTATCTGTAACTTGATCAAAAAATTAAAACCTACCACACTCTCCACTGACCAACTCCCCGCTGAGTACCTTCAAAAATCAGCTGATGCCATTGCCTATCCATTATTGATACTAATCAATCGTACCATAGCAGAAGCTAACATTCCCACCATCTGGAAAACATCCTACATAATCCCACTACAAAAAGGAGGTTCCTCTATGGAATTCTCCAATTATAGACCTATAGCTATACTTTCTCCACTTGCAAAGATTATGGAAACATGTATACAAAAACAATTTATGCACCACCTAATCAAAAATCACCTCATGGTGGATACCCATCATGGTTTTTGCCCATACCATAGCACAACCTCAGCGTTAATGGCTTTTACCAATACCATAAACAATAACTGTAACAATAATCCCATATCCTCTGCCCTATTCTTGGATCTTTCCAAGGCATTTGACATGGTTGATCACCAACTTCTGGTTCACACCTTGCAAACTTTACACCTTGATACTAAAGCCCTTTTTTGGTTTACATCCTACCTTAAAGGAAGACAACAGGCTGTCTTATGGCAGAACAAGCTCTCTAATCTATTACCAAACACCCTTGGAGTACCACAAGGCTCCATATTAGGGCCCCTACTGTTTTCCATCTTTATTAATGACTTGTATACAGTCATACCAAATGTCAGCTGTATCCAATGCACTGATGACTCCACCCTGATTTGTTCAGCTACTTCTCCCACAGACCTGAGGGTCACTACCCACTCCACCTTTAATACCATAGAAAATTGGCTCTCTGAATGTAGATTGTTACTAAATCCCAAAAAAACTAAAATGCTGTTATTCTCTCCAACTCATAGGTCTGCCGCCTTCACCTTTACCATAAATGCAAAAGATGGGACAATAATTTCCCCTGACCCCTCTGCAAAATTTCTAGGTGTCATTATTGACAGTAACCTAAAGTTTGGCCTACATGTAAATCAAACAATCAAGAACATCAATAAAAAACTTGGGTCACTGTATAGAATAAAAGCCTTCCTAACCCCCTCCAGCTAAGATGGCTATAGCTCGCTCTCATCTACTCTCAACACTTTTATACACCTCCCCCCTTCTCTCCTATCTAAACAAATCTGTACTAAATAGACTGTCAACCTGTCACAATCATATTGCCAGGTTTGCCACTGGAATGCCTTTTAAAACACACCACTGCATCAACCTAAAACAGCTTGGGTGGCTAGAACTTCCCAGTCTCATCCAATATAACCTGCTGATCATGGCTAACAAAATCCTCTATAACCAGATAACACACCAGCCCTTCAAAATATTATCACCCCCCCCCCACAACAATCCAAGACTGCTTCAATCCTCGAGCAAACTTCTAATTCAGACAATCAAAATCAATAATACCACTGGAGATGCCCTCTTTGCTAATAATGCAGGCAGAGTCTGGAACTTGCTTCTAGGTGATATGACTTTGCTCTCCTCCCTAGGACAATTTAAAACTAAACTCAAACAAGATATGGCATTTAACTGGCTTTGCCACTGCAACAAGCTCGGGTAACTCTCAACATGAATGTGAATAACCCAACTAACTATGTTTTGTTAATTTTCTCCTGACTATGACCAGGTGTATATCATGTCTGCCTATGTATTCTTTGGTAATACTACTATGTACTCTTGTTTTATTTGTATTATTGTATCTGATAACTTGGAGCTTATCACCCCAGGCATCCACTGAAAATGGACATGGCTCTAGTTGGACTATCCCAGTCAACAAATGTAAAATAAACAAAAATAGATAAAATAAAATGTGTTAGAATTTCATTGTATTCATTGCTTAATACTTCTACTTTCTTTTTCATCTCCAAATGATTTTTATATTTTTCAGCTTTTACTGACAAAAGTTTGGATTGTAGATCTAATAATTCAGAATCCCATTCTCTGATTTTTTTTATAACAAATTAGAGTTTTACTATATATGTAAGCTTTTAATGAGTCCCATATCATTATTTTATTTATCTCTGTGGTGTAATTAATATCTAAGAAGGACTACAATTCAGATAATAACCAGAGTTTGAACTCTTTCATTTTAGTTATATATGCTGGAATTCTGGAGTTAAAGATTAATGGTTTGTACCCATTTTCAAGTTTTAGTATCAATGAATTGTGGTCTGAAAAGGGGCAGCATGGGCAGCAAACATTTTATCTATTCTAGTTTGGGTACCAAATCTGTGCTCTTGATGGGAAAACAACAAAGATTTATCTCTTTGAATTTGAAAGTATCTACAAGATGAAATGATTCTACCCACTTGTTTAACACTTTTGATAAAGCAGATGTATGCAACAGTCTTCTATTTGTAGTTTCAGAAATATCAAATATACAGTTAAAATCTCCTCCTAATGTTAAGTTGCCTTTATAATTATTGTAAATGAAATCCGAGTTTTTTAACAGTTCCTGTTCCAATGCCTGGGAACCAGTATAGATTGGCTAGGGTCCATATTCTCTTTTTATATTTAACTATTATTAATGCCATAAGGCCTTCTTTATCTTCATACTTATAAATGATTTCTGGGTTAATGACATTTGTTTTCCATAAAATTGTTACCCCTTTTGTCTTTGTCTTATAAGTGGATTGCGCCAATATCATATATTCCTTAGGATTCCATTTGTAATTGTCATTTGTTTTAAAATTAGTTTCTTGAAGGAAGACAATTTTTGCTTTGTTCAGTTTTAAATATTTCAGTAGATTTGATCTCTTGCTAGGATTGTCTAAGCCACTGGTATTTAAAGATAATAAAGTTAAATCCATCCTAGGTTATTTAGACTATGTATTTCTTGCTTTATTGTGACTATTAAACATTTTCCACTGATAACAATAAAGTATATGTTTGAGTTTTTAAAGGAAATTATCAGTTTTATACTTTGAGTATTTACCAATAAAGTAATGTTTTGGTCATGCATACTAAAAATGTTTTTGTAAAATAACACATTCAAATTAATTAATGTTAACAAAACTAAGATCCGGACTAACCCTGGAATGAAAATCATTCCTTATCTGATGGATAAACATAAGTCCATCAGATTATCACTCATACCTTAACAATGCATAACATCTGAGCTCCATATATTGAATTATCATATGGATAATATTTGTAATAGGAATAAACAATATTTATATTATTTGGAACGGATATAGTACTATTGTAGATTAGACAGAATTCTAATATAATATAAATGTCTACTTATTGTATAAGCAATTAATATTTACATGACAGATAGATGACAAGCAATTCAATCACAGTAAAGTAGGCTGTATTATATATAAAACCTCAATAAAAGATTATAGCACACAGTTATTTAACATATTCATCCTTACTGATGAAGTCTTTCAAAACTTATTACTTAATATAAATATAAGTAATAACATTTATACCTAATGTTTATAATACAATGTATTTTACTGGATATACCAGAAGTTATATTTCATTGTTTACCAGCATTTAAGTAATTACTTTGTTTGTTGCTAACTTACTTAAAGCATCAAATTTGTTTTATGTGAACATTGATGAAAGTTAGTGCATTTTAATTATCAGCGCATCCTTCTTCCTTCCATTTTCTGCACATAAGGATTTTCATATCTGTCATTTCTTATTATAAACTTAGTGAAATTGTAGGTTTAAAACAATAAATTCACTTACTGTGATTAATGATTACAACTTCCCTTTCCATATTAATACATTGCCATTTTATGGAATATGCTGAAAGTTTTTAGATTTAAATGACAGCATTCTATTTTGTATAATCAGCAAAGGTTAAACTGAGTGATTATTGCTAATTTCATACTATTTGTTCAGAATGTGATTGTTACATTCTGTGACATTCCAAGTTCAGGCTTCTATTGTTTCCCTTGAGTAACTTTGTCAGTTTGATGTCATGTGTAAAACATTAGTTACCTTGGTAACAGGTTAAGTATTATGTATGGTCAAGATGGATTATGAAACCACAATTGAAGTTAAAGCAATTATATGACTTGTTATGCACATTTACTTATATGAGAAAATGATCATGCTTCCCCTTGATGTTCAATATAGTGTATGTCATTTATGACAAGTTAAAACAGTAGTATCATTATACACAAGCCCATGCTATTAAACTGAGTGTCTATTCTCAATTTAAAACTATTTGTTTATAATATGATTGTTACATTATGTGGCATTTCAAGTTCAGGCTTCTATTGCTTCTCTTGAACAACTTTGTCAGTCTGATGTCATGTATAAAACATTAGTTACCTTTGTAACTGCTTAAGTATTATATATGGTCAAGATAGGTTACAAAAACTACAATTCAAGTTAAAGCAATTACATGACTTGTTATGCATATTTACTTATATAAGAAAATGATCATGCTTCCCCCTGATGTTCAATGTAGTGTATGTCATTTATGACAAGTTAAGACAGTAGTTATTATACACAAGCCTATGTTATTAAATCCTGTCTTTGATATCTAAATTCAGCATACTACTTCATCTTATATGATGATTATATATTTTATGCCTAGATTTACTAAAATCATACATTATAGGTTCATTATATAACTATTGTGTGTTTTTTTGCTGTTGTTTAGTTATTTGTGAGACCACAAGCTGTAATGCTTATTCTTATTATTAGCTCCTTCCAAGCATGTTCATACAGTCCATAAACTTTAAATTATGAGACCCTTCTAGTTTCTTATTTGTTATAACTATATTTCCATCCTTACATACACACATATCAGTACTTCAAGCATGGGCAGCAATGCCCATCCAATTTTGCTAAAATACCATTCACTAGTTCATGTGGTATGTTTCCAGGCTGTTCTTAAAATATCCAAACCAATATTTGTCCTGTACCATTTTACCAGTCTGTTTCATGCTGTGGCCACTCTGCCAGTGAACCATTCAACACACTTTCCATTCCCACAGATATTTCCACGAAAGAAATCTAATGATTCTCTAGCACTTCTCAGCAACACCAAACACCCCTAAAATCAACTATCCCAATATCCCCAACACATCTGAGCAAGCTCATCTCCCAGACCACTGCAAAGGGTACTGCACAAGACCAAGTGCTCTTAGTCTTTCACAATAACTCAGACTTCCATTCTTATGTAAGTCCTTAATGTGTTTGGACCAAAATACATTTTAAATATAAGATTGTGCTCATTATTTATTTATTTATTTTTCAAGAATCAACTTAATGAGCTAAACGAAGTGTTGGGAGACCATCAATATGTGTACATGTGGTTTAAAACAACCCATATATATATATATTTTTTTAAACCAAAAACTAAATTGCTGAGAATCATCTTGGAGGCTCCTCAGAGCCATTAAGCTTTATCGTCACTCTGTCTCCATTAACATAGTAACCTGGGAGTTTCTGTGTCTGTTAGTGTGTCTGTGTACTACATACCAGAGGCTCTCGATGCACCTGAAGCAAAGCTTCACTTCACTACAACTTCAAGCCTAAATGCCCTCCCTTTCAGCAAGGCAGCAGCCAAAAAAAGAAAGGAGAGCAAACAGATAAAAAAAAACTCCCAACAAGCCACCACAAGAGATAACATATTCTTGAAGCCTTCCCACCTCTCATTCAGCAGAAGTATAAACAAACTATTCTCTTCCAAAATATCCCAAATCACAGTTTTATCCTCCACTTCCCCTGGATCCAAGCTAAAACACCAAATGTCTGTTCCTAATATACAAGCATCAATAAACCTTGATCACAAGCCACAGCCCACGGCTTCCTGGAAATGAAAACGGTAACATACAACAGCTGCCAGACACAGCTGCATCCACACACACACCATGTCAAGCTTAATCAACAGCACTTGAAGCTATTATACCTGCAATAATTTATATTAACTATATTTGCACAGAATAATAATGATATTTGTACTAGCTGCCAGACACAGCTGCATCCACATATACCATATCAGGATTGATCAAACAGCACTCATAGCTGTGATACCTGCCATAATTGATATTAACTATATTTAGACAGAATAGTGATAACATTTGTACTAAGAGCTTGCTACTATTATTTAACCAGGATATACATGACATTTCTAAATCATACTTTAACTGAAGAAGGCATTAGTCTCCATGACAGCATTTTCTTTGCAAAACACTACTGTTACTGCTATTATATATGATGTTAATTTGTTACATTTGAGTCTAGACTCTGATGAATGGTACCTTGTTGAATTAGTTAATTAATTACTTAAATTATTATAAGTAAAATCAATGAAAAATGAACAAAATAAGTATTCATTGAGTTCAAGTAGGGGAATAGAAATTTCTATGTTTGTATTATATGTTGCTTTGTTTGGGTTATATATAATGTAAATAGTAACCCATCCTGATCTACCTTCATTTGGGAAGAATTATTGGACTCTTTGAACATCATTACTGTTTCTTAGTTGTTTAAGAAACCTTCCTTTTTAACTAAGAACAGATGACAACTGATGTACCATATCAGTTGATACTTTGAGAGATGTAGTTGTATGAGCTATTTTTTGGGAACAGCTATCTTGGAATCAGTTTTTTTGTTTCTTCTTTCTAGCATCACTCCAAGGATTTGTTTCTTTTATTCTTTTAAGAGTAGGGGACATCCATTCCATTTCTTTTGGGATAGACATTATGTTGTTGCTTTTGATGAATATATTAGCTTCTTCTAAGTCATTAAAGGTTCTTATCTCATTGGCAAAAAGTATTTTTATCTTGCCTAGAAATGCCAGTTGTGCTTTAATCTTGTTTTATTTCAACAGTTTTATTATTGGCCAGACTTTTTCTTTTGTTCTAGTGTTCTGGAAGAATAATCATTGTCAAACCTTATCAGGCTTTGATTCTATTTTAAGGGTGATTTTCTCCAAGCAGATTTTAATATTAGTTCATTTTCCAGAAATGAAAGAAATTGTATAGTTATAGATCTAGGTGGAGTATTTTTTGAGTTAGAAGCAGGTTTCCTCAGTGCTCTATGCACCCTTTCAATTCCAAATGAAAGTCCCTCTTTCAAGTCTAAAAATTCAGGAATCCAGGTTGTTAAGAATGAAATAATGTCTTCACCTTCAGTGCTTTCAGGCAAACCAAAGATCCTTATGTTGTTTCTCCTTTCCCTGTTTTCTAAGTCATCTATTTTGTTAAGCAGCCATGTATTCTGTTTAAGCAAAAATTCTTTTTGAAATTCTTCCTCTTTGCGTCTCCCTTCAATGTCATTTAGAGAAGTCTCTATATTTGTTATTTTTGTATGGTGTTGCTGTAATAGTTCCTTAAGAGTTTCAGTCTGTTTTTGAGAATTTAATTTGAGGTTTTCTAAGTCATCTTTAAAGCCATCCATCTTCTAAGATAGTTCTTGTAATCTAGATGTCATCAATTGCAGTTCTTTTTTTCAAAGCAGGATCTGGATGATAATTCCTTGAATTGTTCATATTCAGTGACTCAATATATCTCCAAGTTACTTGACAGGAAGATTTTTGTATATCTTCACCTAAATTGATATTTATTTAGTTTAGTAGTTTATCTATATATTCCTGACTTTTTAAACTTGAAAATAATAAAATTTTCCTATATTATTATACTAGTTTATGGAGCTCTCAAAATTCACTGCTCTCACTTGGCCATCTAGGCTCTGGCCCCATTTGAATGCTTGGCTTTTGAGTTAGTTCTCTACCTCTTCCTGGTGGATACATCTACCTCTATGCAGGTATTAACATGCTTGTACAGGGTTTCCGTTAAGAGTTCCACATAGACAGCAGTGCTCTCACAGTTTATGGGGGCTTGAATTTTTTTCAGGTTATCACTTAACACTAGGAAGTTTGCCTTAGAGTATATTTTTTTATGTCAAAGGATACTGTTTTGTGGTCTGGTTTTACCAAAGAAGACATTACACTGAGGGGAGTGGTATGCAGCACTCTCCCATGATAGTCAGGAGGACCACATCCAGTATACTTGCATCTCTGGCTGGCATATTGACAGTATGGTCCAGGGAGTTTGTGTTTACAAAATCTATGAATCTCTGTGCCTGCACATTTAGTGTCATATATGTTTCTCAGATAATACTGGGGTAATTAATGTTGTCCATGAATATGGTACTGGGTTGGATGTTGAGTGTTTAAATACATGATATGGGTTTCCTGAGTCATGGAGGGGGACCTATAGCTTGCATGGAAGTGGTATGGGATTTTGTCTATGGTGAATATAACATGGAGAATTTCAAGTTTCAAGTGCATTGTCCTGTTTGGCCAGCCTTGAGGTATATTTAGTTTTGATGTAAATCAATACAACTTCATCTTTAGTCCCTGTCTATGTAATAGTGGCCTAAATGTGTGGAAGGCATTAAAACTTGCACTGTCAGTGTGCTGTCTGTGGCTTTAAACCATATCTCATTAACTGCCCAGATGTCAGCATTCTGTAAGGTCAGGAGAGCTAGTAGGAAGTAAAGTTTCAGAAAAGGTCTTTGCTTAAAGACAATGTGGTTTGTATAGCCAGAATGATTGTTGATGAAAAATGATTGAGGGTTGAAATGACTAAATTGTGTAATATGTTTATTTCTATTGTTTGTGAGGGGTTATCCATCTGGTTTTATTTATGATTTTTCTAATGAAGTTACATGCAAAAAAAGTACTGGTATTTATGAGCCAATTTTAGAGAAAGGTAACAGTGAGAAAGCTGATTAATAAAAAGGGGCTATATTTATGATATATAACCAGGACACCAGTGCTATTTGTTAAGTTTTGAATAATAATTTGTGTATATATTTTTAGGGTTTGGTTGAAAACCCAGAGTGGTATTTAAGAAAGATAGATGTTTTAAAAATGTATTGGGAATAATTCTACCTCCCAATAATTAGCAGGACAAAAAAGATGGTACATACAAGTGTGGGTCAATCTAGTAATTGCAGATACACACAGGGACATCCTTCAGTTAACATAGCCGGCCTCGGTACCTGGATGAGCATACAATATTTTAATTGTTCATTAAAAAGGGTGATATTTGTGACATGTTGCCAAGATTGTGCCTCATTCTGTATAGGGAAATGGAAAGAATGTTAAGAATGTTAAGATAAAGAATTTATGGGCACATTTTTAACATTAGGAAACAAGATGAAAAAATGCCCTTTTTACACACATGTTATAACACACCAACCATTTTTTATGTTTTATGTTCTGGATATGATTAAAATCAATGGGGTGGATGGATAAATTAGAGGTGGCTGAAATAAAGTGGCAACTATTAACTGATGTGGGAAATGATCCTGGTCTGAATGAAAGCCTTTCTATTTCCTTCATTTTGAAGACTAAACAAGACTATACACTATAATTTATAAAGAATCTTACCTTATAAAATCTTAAATGGACTGTATTTTTGTACATTATATTTGTTAATCTTTTTTAATAGCAACACTGACTGCCCAATCAATGTCCTCTGCTCCTTCTCTCACCATGAGCAAAATATCAGCACAAACTACAGCCTGGCACATATCAAGCAGTTATCAGCTTTTCTAGTGATTAGCAGTCTCCAGAAATAATGTTCCTATGCTACTTCTCTCACCAGGAGCAAAATGGAAGAACTAATCCCAAGAAGACTACTAAGAGGAGGAATGTGGGCTGTCCAAAAATTGGTCATGTTGGGCTTGATGTTGCAGATTTTAAAGGTAAGATGAAAAATGGATTAATATCCTAAGGTGCAAATAGATAGCCATGAATAAAACAGCAAGATAGATTGGAAGAGGGTGGAGACTTAATATTCTGGCTCTGTCAAATAAATGGGATGGTCAATAAACTTAAATAGCTGAAGGGGAGTGATTTCACAAAATGATAATTTTGCATTTACTAACAATGGCCAATTAAAGAGGAGATGGAAGGAAATATGTGGTCAAATTAACATAAGGGGTGGATAACTAGAGACAGACAGTTTAGTTTAAAACACAACAGCATCTGGATGAAAAATTTTAATTTCTGATTGACTCACAATAGACACAGAACATGGCTCTTTTTAGTTTCAATATATAATTAAAAGCAGAATACAAGTAACACACAGTGTAAAGAAAATACACCACTTTACAAAACAGAAGAATATAATGAAGCAATACAAATTATAAAAAAGCAAAACAATCCAACATTTCCCTCACAGCAGTTTATGGCAGAACCTGGGTGAGCTTTTCCAGTAAACCTTAAAATCTGTTATTTTTACCCCATAAATAGAAGGCCTCGTTCCTAGCTCCACCCTCAGTACAGAGGTAAGTAAACTTAATTGACCTGTTCTACTTTCTGTATGACTCTTAAGAGACACGACTCCTGTTTGTTTTCCTTGTTTAAATATGCAATTGAAGGCAAACTACAATTAAAACACAGTATAAAGAAAATATACTACAATATACAAAATAGAAACTGGCAATGAGTCAATACAAATTACAAGAAAGCAAAAACAAACCAACCTTTTCTTCACATCAGTCTATGGCAGAGTCTGAGTGAGTCTTTTTTAGGAAAGCCTTGAATTATTTTATGTTACTCCCTAAATACAAGGTTTAGCTCCTGGCCGCACTCTCATTTCACAGGTAATTAACCCTAATTGACTTGTTCTAATTTCTGTGTAACTCACAAGAGACACATCTCTGATCTGTTTCCTAGTTTAAATATGTAATTAAAAAACAGAATACCATTAAAACATAGTGTAAAGAAAAAACTTCAGAATATACAAAGTAAAAAGGCATTGAAGCATTACAAATTACAAGAAAACATAAACAAGCTAACCTTTCCCTCACAGCTGCCTATGCCAGAGCCTGAGTGAGTTTTTCCAGTAAAGAACCCCTTCATTCCTCATCCCAAGATAACCCTGCAAGGCTTATATATGTTATTGTATTAACTACAGGGGATGGCTTCCAGTTTATTTAGGTCCTAAAACCTAATTCATTTTTTGACATGACTGCTACATTTCTAACATGGGTTTACAGCCACCTCTTCAAAGATGATATGGATTTGCTTTTCATACTTCATGGAATTTTCTACATGAGTAAGAAAATACTATGTACATGAAGTGGCACTTTTAATTTGAAACAAAATATATACACATTTATTAAAGCCAATGTTATTTGAGTCTGAGACATCTATCCTGCTTTTCTAATGTTAAAAAATATTCTGCTGACTTATTGCATTTTGTCTGTTACACATTTAATGGTGTTCCTAAAGTTTATTGCTTGCATGCATTCTTAGCTTGGAATAGTAATGAAGAATGATTTTAGATATATGCTGTATGAGGAAAGAATGAGCATAATTTAAGCCAACATAATGGGAAAAGTTTGGGATTTCAAGGACAACTGACATCATTAAAAACTTCATTTAATTTGTTAATGTGGGTTGAAAAAAAGCAGGGAAATTAAAGCTTTTGTATACAATAACAATGAAAACAACAGCAATAGAAAGCCCCTAAAAATTTCTAAGGAAATGTATTGAAAAGTGAGGGGAAATGCTCACAATGACAATCACAAGAGCAAGAATCGGGTGACAGATTAGTGCTATGCCTGTGTACACAGAGGTCAGCTAACAAAGGGTGATGAGAAAGATACACAACGAGAGGAAAGCAACATTATTCTGAAAATAGATGTCAAATTCTAAACATGTCTTTCGAAAAAATAACATAAGAGCACAAGGTATAGAATAATGATGTGATATCATTGGAAGAAAACACTCAAAGTACAGATTCTGTGTTTTTTAAATATTCATAGTGGATGGTACAGTAGCAGCAATTAGTAGAATTGCTACCACATAACTGCTATTTCTGCTGTTTGATTCCTAGGAGGTTGCTACTTCTGAGGACTCCATTAGAATAGCCTTTGTTGTCATATTTTTTCTCATGGTACAATAGCAAAACAAAACATTTTTTTTTTGGGACACAGTATACATTTCAAAAGATACAGATACACCAAGCACAAGTGAAAATAGCAATTATTGCTATAAAGATGGGTATAACTTATTTTGTTAACTAAATAAATTATACCAGTATCAGCAAATGACTCCATTTCATACTACATCCAGAAAGAAGTGTCATTAGGAGAACTTATTTTCCCCTAAATCCATAATCCATAATCTCTTGTAATAAAAAAAAGAAGTATCATTAGGAAAGCTGGTAATTCACTAAATCCTTTATACATAATTATCTATAGTCATATTCATCATCATCCTATTGATAGCCTCATCATAATTCTATCTAGCCTGTGGGTGTACATGTGTTTATGAGTGAGTGAGTTCATGCATATAACACTATGATGGACTTTTGTCAAATTCAGAACTGGTTGTCTGCCTTATGTTCACCACTTGCAGAGACAGAATAACAAAGTTGTCATGGCCTGAGATAATGTAGTCATACTTTAGAATATAGTAGAAATAGCAAACATCTAAGTGAAAGAGTGCTTAAAGATATCTCAGTTCATTTGGAGCACAGGGTAACTGCACATACAAGAGAATGAAAAATAGGTGTTTTCTGGATGTCATTACAAGTTGGCACAAAAAACATAAAGCTATGAGCTACAAATAAGCTTCATCTTGTAGTCTTGGGCTTGGATCCTACAACCTTAAATTGAAAACTCCATGAGCTAAACATGAGTATAACTAGCGCCTGCTTTACTTTTAACTTTCAGTTCTAAAACTGCAGATTCATATTTGTGTGACAAGACCACTTAAGGAACAATAATGTAATTGCAAATAGGTTGCTGTCCATAGTATTCAGTGAGGCCATAACTACTACTACTAAACATGAATGCCGTAGTAATGCTTGGTAGTAAAAAGAGAGACTGTAAGGTTTTTATGTGTAATGCAGTGGAAGTAGCAATGAGAAAACATGAGGTTTTACTATCATGCTACCATTGCTGGCATATCATGCAGCAAGTACTTCCACGCTCTTGGAATGCTATTTGATATGACCGAGTTAGAGAATGGAAAGGGATGTCATACAATGGTGTTACTCAAATAAGTCCAAGAAGTGAGGAAGTGGAGAACCTGAAATGTGTGCAGTCTGAAAGTGAAAACAGATGGGATCAGTTTAAAAAAAGGTCCAAAATTATCCAAAAAATGTCTGATTGTTAGCCTATGCATTATGATGTTATCTTTCAGAAATGGAATTATGTGGGAATAAAAAAAAAACATTAAGAGTGGTACAGAGTATGTACAAGGGCAGTGTGACAGTCGTGAGGTCTACAGTAGGGTGATGGATGCATTCAAGGTGGAGGTGGGATTACATCAAGGATCAGCTCTGAGACCTTTCCTATTTGCAATGGTGATGGACAGGTTGACAGATGAGATTAGATAGGAGTCCGTGTGGATTATGATGTTTGCAGATTACATTGTGATTTGCAATGAGAGTAGGAAACAGGTAGAGGTGACCCTGGAGGGGTGGAGATTTGCTTTAGAGAGGAGAGGAAAGAAGGCAGCAGGACTAAGGCAGAATATACATGTGTGTGAATGAGAAGGAGGATAGAGGAATGGTGAGGATGCAGGGAGTAGAGGTGGCGAAGATGGATGAGTTTAAATACTTGGGATCAACAGTTCAGAGTAATGGTGAGTGTGGAAGAGAGGTGAAGATGAGAGAGCAGGCAGGGTGGTGTGGATGGAAAATAGTGTCATGAGTGATTTGTGAAAAACGGGTACCAGTAAGAGTGAAAGAGAAGGTCTACAAGATGGCAGTGAGACCAGCTATGTTATATGGGACGGAGATGGTAGCAGTGATGAAAAGACAGGATTCAGAGCTGGAGGTGGCAGAGTTAAAGGTGTTTATATTTGCATTGTGTGTTATGAGGATGGACAGGATTAAAAATGAGTATATTAAAGGGTCAGCTCAGGTTGGACGGTTTGGAAACAAAGCCAGAGAGGTGAGATTGCATTGGTTTGGAGATGTGCTGAGGAGAGATGCTGGGTATATTGGGAAAAGGATGCTAAGGATGGAGCTGCCAGGTAAGAGGAAAAGAGGAAGGCCTAAGATAAAGTTTATGGATGTGGTGAGAGAGGACATGCAGGTGATTGGTGTGACAGAGCAAGATGCAGAGGACAGGAAGAAATGGAAACAGGTGATCCACTGTGGCCACTCCTAATGGCAGCAGCTAAAAGAAAAAGAAGAAGAAGCAGACATTGCCATTAGAGAAATATTTGTAGTAATCTGAAAATGAAGAAAACTGTTTAAATAGTACAGATGCTCAGAAGACCTAGGCATAACAACTGCATGATACTGAATAGCCAAATATAAGATAATGAATTTACTGAAGCTAGAAATAAGCAATGTACAAGTGAGGTTTGCAAACTAAGATAATATAACTACTTCCATAAGTTTAAAGGGTCTTTCATGTTTATAGCCATCATGCTGCATTTTTGAAAGGTAATTAAAATCTCTTTAATAATGACTAGAAGTGTAGTATAAGATATTCCAAGAAATAATAAATCAACCTGTTGAAAATGATGAAAATACACTAGGAATATATGGATCTCAGGCCAATGCAATGCTTTTGCAATTCAAAAGATAATGCTGAGCAAACATGGAGTAATCATTCAGGTTTGCTCACTGGTAAGACCCCCCCACCAGGTTAAAAATAACTGTGTGTGTGTGTGTGTGTGTGTGTGTGTGTGTGTGTGTGTGTGTGTGTGTGTGTGTGTGTGTGTGTGTCTGTGTGTGTGTGTGTGTGTGTGTGAAGACTTAGAGCTTGAGCTGCAGAATTGAGTGTTTCATTTCAGTTTCATTCACACATATTCATTCAGGATATAGCAGAGAGAATCATCTTCATCACATAGCACTGAATATCTCACCATGATGGAACTGCAGAAAGACAGAATGATATTTCATCGAAACTCATTAATATTGTTGATTTTTGCACATTCTGGAAAACTAATAATGTGCTTTATCAATAATTATTGTTTATGACATTTTAATCGGACAAGAATTTCATGAATGTTTAAAATATAAAGCATTCTATCTTATCCTGTTATTAAGACGTAGTGTATGTGGCATACAAATAATTTATGTCTTACTGAGCTCTAACTAATTAGTTTATTTGCACAATGACCAAAATAAAATAAAAACAACAATGGTATTTAATAAGTACTAAATTATTTGCACTTATGTTTTATCAGAGTTCGTATAAATGTATCTGCATTCAATATGTTTTAGCTGTAGCAGAGGGCTTGTCTTGTATTGTTTCATAGACATCAGCATAGTTAACCCACTAAACTAGGAGGCAGATAGATACAGAGATATCCAAATGTAAAGGCAAAGTTATTATGTCTGTTAAAGCAAGATACAATTTGAAAGTAGATTGGTTTCTAAGAAGAACCAGCACAGGTAAGCAAATAATTCACTGTGTTACATTAAGAAATAAAACAATGATGGCTTTTATTACGAGGAACTGCAAATGATTAAGTGCACTGCCTGAAGTAAAAATGTTGATATGTACCAAATATTAGAATGAGACTTTCTAATTATTTTCCACCAGTGTCACTTTTATGGAGGAAATGAATGATTTATGAATCAGCACAGAATGCTTTATATTATCAACAACATCCATAATGAGGATATAATGCCATAGATGGTGCTGACAAGACCTTGGAATAGACCATTGCACCATAAATTATAAAAGGACGCATGACTGTATAATAAAAGAGGCGAATATGAGCATAATTTTAGTCCAGCTCCAGATGTTCTTTAGAATACATATAAACATATTACAATTCTGTCTGCTTAGTGGCTAAACAGAAATTAAGTTCATATGGATTAAAATCTTCTGATTTTTAATATGAAGGGTCAAGAGGTTATGAAACATTTTTTGAATGAATGTTCCAGCAGCTATAAAATCATTTTAATTATAGTTTAACTTATATAGAGTTATAAACTATGTTAATCAAACTAACACGTTGACATTTCTATTTCGTTCTTTCTGACTAGGTTAAACACTGAAAATTAAACTAGTTCTTCCAACAGCATTTGACTGGTAAACACATGTGCCAGTGTAAGAGTTCTTATCACCAGCAAATTCTACTGCATTGAGTCTGCCTAAAAAACAAGAATAAAAAAGCTAAAGTCACAGTCCACTAACATCCACTGCTAGTATAACTGTTAAACCTCCAAGAAAAGCAGAATTTGCCTGGTCTCCAAATATAAATCTTCATGAAAAGATAAAATGAGCCTATTAAAGTCTGTTTGGCTCATCACTTACACAAGTGGAAGTTAGAAATATTTTGATATTGTCATCCACGACTTCTACAGCAATAAATGAAGTTTGTCTTGCAGACTAATTTGTTGCTGTACTGTAGCTTTACAGAGAAGAGATGATGTGAGGATGGTTAAGGAAGAGGGAGGGACATGTGGAGGGGAGGTGAGTGAGGTCACAGAAATAGGCTTACAAGGGGTGGGGCATATACACAGTTAAGGCAAGGGGAGGGAAGTTCTCTTTGGCATTACAAATTGTGCTGTACAGTACAGTTTGTAGCATTCAGGGGAATAGCTGGGGTCATTTACTTAGCATCCCAGGTGTTTACTCCACATAGGAGGTAAGTTGTTGAATATTTATTTCAAGGAGGATGAGCAGTAAAGGTAGTGCTGGAGTAGTTAATTGGTATGTAGGTTGGTTGCTCAAGTAAGCATGATGGTTGAAACATAGCTGAAATAGGTTCAGGCCAAGAAAGTTATGTTAGGCAGTGGGGGTGTGGTTTTAAAGGGTTTATGTTTAACCATTGAATAACATTTCCATCGAATGACTAAACATTGAACCCTATCCATTGAACATCATTTCAGCAAACGGGGAAGTAACTAGTTGGCCAACATTTCACCATTTCCCATTTTTACAACTGTGGCGTGGTCTCAGATTTAGTATACATATATATATATATATATATATATATATATATATATATATATATATTTATGGGAGGGGTGGGGGACAAAGCTTCCCATATTGGGGGTGTGTGGAGGTCAAATCCCCCACCTGAGTAGGTTTTAAATTCTGTGGTGTGTGAGCCAAGTAGTTACTTTCCCTGGTGAAAAAAATGAATGTTTGCATAGTGAACATTCAATAGGTAACGTAGGATATTTAGCCATTCAATGGAAATGTTATTAGATGGTTAAACATAGACCCAGTATTAAGTAAGGGAAGTTTGGTTCTTAGCTCCTCGGGTATGTTGGTGGTTAATCTGGCTCACAGAAAACCTGTAAATATGTGGGAAGGATCTACAAATAGTGTTCGCTGATTATCAGTCAGTAGGTGTGCATAATGGTTATTTTATTTGTTGGGGGAGGATGGGTGAGTTAATGGTGGGGAATATTTAGTTGAAATAGTTTGTTGGTGGTTAGGGATCAAGACAATAAATGATTAAGGTTTAACATTGCTCATTGTCTCCAGGGGCTTGTGGTAGGTCTCCGTGAATGTTGCTGCAGTGCAGGTTTCACTGATACCATTGGAACAATACGTGGGGTTGCTAGACAATGGCAATAATGTTATGCTGCTCCTGAATGCATTTCATGGGTTTAGGTATAACTGCAAGCATGCAGATCTTTGCAGAATTCCCAGATTGTTGCCTCATATATACTTTATTGTTTCTTTTGGTCTTCAGGCAAATAACAGAAAATGATAGCCAATAAATAATGTCATACATTCAAGTTTCAGACTTCATACATTTATCTGTCACTGTCCAGAGTTAGTGCTATGAGGTTGAGGTATATATGTGGGCAGATGCTATAGAAGTTATAAGTCTTGTAAGATACATTTGCCTACTCTATCTGTTTCATACTCTCTCTATATCTATCTATCTATCTATATAGATATAAACATAAACAAAAAATAAAGGAAGAGATAATTGTATTAAAGGTAACTGGGAGGCGGGGCAGGGCAAACAGCTGCTGGTGTGGATGGAATGTAGTGAAAACATCTATCATAGTTGTGGGTAGAGCATGCTATTTATACCTGTAGGCATTTTAAAGGGGAATGAGGAGAACAATTTGATAGGAAGCAAGCCCTTTTATGGATATATATATATATATATTATTTTATTTATTTTATTTTACATTTGTTAACCAGGATAGTCCTACTGGACACAGGTCCATTTTCTGCGGAAGCCCGGGGAGAAAAGCTCCACATGTGGATAGTTACAGAAGAGTTAACAGTAGCAGTTTTATACAGTTACATATAGATAACAGTTACAGAATTATAGGAATACATGCATACTTAAAAATTTGGAATACATACATACTTAAAAACTTTACAATATTAATTTTCTTGTTAGAACATAGACATTTTTAGTGGTACAAGGCTGAGCAAGGTAGCATATCATTCAGTAGTACAATACATTTGATAGTGATAGTTGATGTTTCAGACTTTTGAGACTATTCTACAGATAGCCAGGTAGTAAAGTTAGTGGTGTGCTGGTTAGTCAGGCTTGGTACAGGGGCATAGCCAGTGACTTTTAGGTATTTTTTGAGAGATGTTTTGAATTGGTTTATAGAATGCATTGCTATAAGTTTGGCAGGGAGCAGGTTCCAGATGGTACCAACAGAGTTTCAAAATAATGACTCACCTGCTAAGTGTTTAGATTTAACAGTTTGTGACAACATTTTGTCAGAAGAGCGGAGTGTTTTTAGATTACTGTATGGGGTAATTATATTTTTGAGTATGGCCGTGCTTTCGGGCTTATAGAGAACTTTGTGGGCTTTTATTAATTTGTGGGCTATTATTATTTGGTTATACTGGATTTGAGAGGGAAACTCTAGCCAGCCTAGAGATCCTACGTTAAGACAGTGGTGGGTTCTATATGCCGAACCTGTGGCAAATCTGGCTATGTTATTATAGCAACTATTGAGTTTATTGAGGTCAGAATTACTCAGGTTTGTATAGACTGGAGAGGCATAAAGAAGGGTTGAAAGTAAATGTGCTCAGGCAATCACTGTCCTAGCAGTTGGGGTTAGAAATGCCTTAAACCTATATAGAGATCCTAGCTTCTTGTTGACTGTTTTAATAGTTTTGTAGATGTGAGTGTCAAACTTTAGGTTATTGTCAACAATTACATCTAATATTTTTGTATTACTTACTGTTGTTACCAGGCGGGATATAAATGCAGCCAATATTTATAGATTTATGCTGGTTAATTTGTAGTTTTGTAATGAGTATTTCAGCTTTATCAGTTTGAGGAACTTGTGGAGAGTTGGAAATAGTTACATTAAGTGTAGTTTTATATAAGACAGCTACCCCCCCTCCCTTCTTTGAGGTGTGGTCCAGTCGTATTATATTGTAACCTGGAGGAGTAACTTCATTGTCAGTGGTGGATGGTTTAAGCCAGGTTTCCATAAGACATAGTATATCTGGGGAGTGTACTGCCAAGAGTTCATGCAGGTAGTGGATTTTATTATTTAGGCTTCTAATGTTTAGGTGGCATATGAGGATAGAGGAAGAGGAGATGTTTAAGTTTTGCAGGCTAGATGGGATGTTATATATTGGGTTGGATGCTTCTGATGGGGTTGGTCCATGGTTGGGTTGGATGTCCACATCCATTGTGAAGTTAGCTTGAGAATTAATTATTACTTTGTGAAGTTTGAATAAAAGTTTGTAGCAGTGTTTAGTTCTAGGGTTAACATAACGGGCTCAAATGAGCTGTTGTATTATTGTAGTACGGGAGTTGGAAGGGGGGGAGTAGTGGGTGATTAAAGTTATGTGAAAGAGCATGAGTATCGGTCTGTGATCTGTGATAGTGCAGACCTGGGAGGGTGAGATGTTCATAAGCTGTGATAACATACGTAATTATCAACAAGAGTATAAAGTAGTAGGAGGGCTTTGAATTGAAAGGTGAGGTTAAGGCTTGTAGAGGCATTGAAGAGGTTTTGTAACTTACAATTGTTTAATAATGGGGGTGGGAAGGTAGTAGATGAATGTAGAGTAGAGAAATAGGGAGGGTGTTGTATTTAGGGAGGGTCTTACAATTGCTGATTGGTTCCGTAATTAGGGGAGTGGCAACTGTAGCTATAAATTTAGCACCTCTAGGGGAGTGTGGGATTTGGGGGCAGGGTGGGGCATGGAGTGAGCCCGAGTGTAGTGAGGGTGAGCATAGCGGGGCTAATACGGAGTTCAAGAGTTTAAACCCCTGATTTAGGTTTATGCTATGTATTTTCTAAGGTTATATATTTTATGCAGGGAGCTCTACTGTTTTTCCTTAGTTAACGTGTTTAAGCACTGTTTTTGAATGCTAAAACCTAAGGCAGACAGCTGGACAACAGAGCCAACAGTAAAAAAGAGCTGCATTCTGTGTGTCTGAATTAAATTATTCTAATGGTCTTCTTAGGCTAAGGGGACTTGCTGTAGACCCAGTCCGGCTGTGCTTTATTGACTTTTAAAAGATAATGACCTGCTGTACTTTCTTTTGGTAATGGGAGACTCGGTGGATGAGATTGCTTGTTTCTTACAGGGCTGGTTCTTTCCCGTGTTCTGAGCCATTCAGGTAAAGCAGGAGGGGTAAAGAGACCTGATAGGGAATAGATTGCACTTTTCTTACAAAAGAATAATAGCAACAGTAAATATAAACTGTGGGGTAAGCACACACTTTAAGGCTAGGTGGCAATTGGCTATATAGCTCAATTCAATTTACTTTTAAACCCTACAGTGTACTTGTAACTCAACAGTCTATAGTCCTTTCAAGACAGCAAAAAAGTGGTGGGGCGTGGCCACGATGAGCATAGAGTAGCAGCTTTTCTTATCAGCTCTGCCTCTATAGAACTTTATTGACAGGAAATATTGATAAAAACTTCCCTAATAATAGTATTTTTTATTTTTATTAACTCTTTAAAATATATATTAGGGTAGTATATAAAAAGTTTTAAGTAGATTGTAATTTTTCCTGTCAAAATTACACTTGGAAGTACTACAGCAAAAGAACAGGATGAGTTTCACTAAATCTTCTCATCAAGAGACAACTATCAAAAAAGAACTACAATCATTACTAACTACTATTCAAGAACTAAATGTTAAAATAGACAAAATGGATATAAAAATTGAAAATTTTAAAGAAAAGTGTACTCACCAAATGGACATTCTACATGAAGATTTATTGCAACAAAGGAAACAGATTTCTAGAATGGAAACTGCATTAAGTGATATGGACAATAGAATTCAGGAAAGTGAACATAATGTTGAATTCCTGTTAAAACAAAATTCTCTTCTTCAGACAAAGATTGATGACCTTGATAATAGATCCCGTAGGAATAATGTGAGAATTTTTGTCTTACTGGATAACATAGAGGGAAATATTATGGAGAGATTTTTATCTTCCTGGTTGCCTGAAGTCCTAGAACTCCCGGAGGCTCTTTCATATGGTATTGAAAGAGTCCATAGATCAATGGTAACATCTAAAAACACCAAGAGTAATTCCACTAAATCTGTTATTGTAAAGTTCCTGTCAGCCCATGATAAGGAAATAGTATTAAAGGCTGCATGGGCAAAATCCCCAATCAAACTGAAGGACAATATTATACGCTTCAATAATGACTATTCTTCAGTATTATCAAAAAGGAAAATCTTTTTGCCTTTAGTCAGAGAACAAAAAAAGAATAAAATAAAAACCCATTTGCTTTTTCCTGCAAGAATGAAAATATTCTAGCAAGATGGTTTCAAAATTTTTGAAGACATAGACACTGCAATTACATATATAAAAACCAATAACATTCTGGATAAAGCAGATGAAATGGAGTGGGCCAGTCCTAGTCTTAAAAGAAATGCTGAAAACAACACTTGGAAAACATTTGACCCTAAGAAAAAAATCAAAAGTTGAATCTTAACAAATTACATATTTGCACTTGATTCACTCAGTTGGAGAAATGAAACCGGACATCCAGATGAGCTTTTGGCATTATATTTAATATAATGTAGTTTAGTTAACTATATAGTAGTTCTTTTTGATTTGTTGAATAGTCGTTTGTTGAGATTTTTTTTTTGTACTGTGTGATTAAGATCAAATATGTTACTATTTATTAGTTTGAATTCCACAGATGCAATGAACCTTCTAACTCAGGTATCTATACTTCCAGATATTTTGTTATAATGCTTATCATTAGGAAGCGTATTTGTGTATTTTGATTTTGGCTTTTACAGTGGTTGAAAACTTTTCTTTAGTTAGAATTGCTGTATTTGTTTTCCTGATGATTTATGGTTATTTGTTAGGTATGGGAAACTTGTGTGATAACCCGATATTCAATTACAGACTTGCTGTACTTGCGATTATACATCTGACCCGAGATGCGAGTAAAAATGTGGCTTTAATAATGGTATAAGAATGTTGTCATTTCTGAGATGTTGATACATTTATTTAAAGGCTCTGGATTGATGCTGTTGCACTCTAGTGATTTTTGTAGTGTTGTTTGTATTAAGTTGAATGTTTTAGTGCCTGTGTACTTTGGTCGGAGATTAACCAGAGAATTTGATTGGTGGTATAGTGAAGCTTTGTTTGGTAGTTGTCATTACTCCGTGCTGTGTATGCAAAACTTTCCTGTCTTTCTCAGTACAGAGAGAGTCTCAAGACATTGCCATACATGCAGTTAATTAATTTTTTACTTACTGTTTCCCGCCGGAATTTTGAAAGGTTTAACTTCATGATGGGCTGGAGACTTTCGTATCCATCACGGCTGAAAAGCTTGGAGCTTTCTTGAAACATCATCATGAAGCCATCAGAAGTAATTAATCTTCTGAACCTCAGTGGGAAGATAATGATCCAAATATGATACCATATACAGTATATGGAAAGAGGATAAAAGTAGATTACTACCTTGTAGAATATCCAGTAAAACAGAAAAAAATGAACTAAGTCCCACAGGTCCACAAAAATACTGCAAACAGCACGTCGATGTCCAATAAACTCTTCCAAGACTGTAAAAGTACTTTATTTCACAATGAACAACATAATAAGGTAAATAGAAACAAATCAATCAAGCACTTTCACCTGTGTAAATACCAGGCTTTTTCAAGATATAACAGCAGGTTCATTATATATGCACATTGTGTGCAAGAATTGCATTTAAAGCTGCCCGTTGTTGCACCTTTGGTGTGTTTTTGTTGTTGTTTTTGTCATGAACCTTAAAAACATGTTTGAAAGACAAAAACAACAACAAAAACACACCAAAGGTGCAACAACGGGCACCTTTAAATGCAATTCTTGCAAACAATGTGCATATATAATGAACACTGACTCTTTCTATATTAAATCAAGAAAGTTTAGGGTCAAATCGGAATTGTACTGTAACTGTGCATCTAAAGGGATAGTCTACTTAGGCGTGTGTCAGGTTTGTGAAAGTTTTTACATTGGCAAAACAGAGAGGACGCTACGTAGAAGGATTTACGAGCACCTCTACGACATTCAGAAAAAGAAAGAGTCCAATGCCTTTTACAGACACCTGACAACATGTCCTGAGATTACTTTAAAATTTTTTGTATTAGAACAAGTTCCCTTGAATCCTAGAGGTGGGGACTGGGAAGCTACTGTTGAATACAAGGAATTAACTTGGCAACTTAGGCTAAACGCAACCAAATCACCTGGTTTAAATGATGCCATAAGTATCAGTAGTCTATTAAAATTGAGACGAGCAAAGCTTTAGGACTACTTTACATGGCAAAGCTTGTTATAAGATTTTAGTAAGATGGTTAAGCCTCACAGTTTATGAAAATTATGGACCTGGGTTCCAGGGTGTACATGTATTGTTTTTCAACATACAATGATTATGCATTAGACTAAATATTACATTGATCAGTACAAAGTGATATAGTCAAGATTTTATTATTGACACACTTTTTATCACATCTATATATTTTTAAATATTTCATATATTTAATATTTATGGTTGTATATTTATTAATTTATTTATTTGTTCATATGACATATAATCATTTTTTTGATATTAAGAGTTCGCATTAATTTATCTATTCACACACAATGTACTGAGCAACATTTTAATATTTTAAATATTTTAAAGGTTAGCAAGGTACATTTATACATTTATCATTGGTTATGTATGGCTTTGTGGCCCAACATATTTATGTTACACAGTTCTATTTTAAACGACTTACTTATGACATTTTAAACTACTTATGTATGACATTTTATGCACATAGTGTGGATTTTATGACAAAAAGTAATTTTAAAGAAAGAAATTTTATGTTCACGGTTGTTTATGATTTATTATAGTAAATGTGTGGTTTGAATGTTTGCTTTTATTCAATTTTATTCAGTTTTGTATATGACACTGTTATAATTATATCCATTATATCCACAAAGGTTTTAGTTCAATTTTCAACAAGTTACCTCAATTAAAATTAATTAAATATGCCAATTTGTTAATCAACCACCCTATTTAAAGGGAATCAAATAACCTGCTGTTATATCTTGAAAAAGCCTGGTATTTACACAGGCGAAAGCGCTTGATGGATTTGTTTCTATTTACCTTATTGTGTTGTTCATTGTGAAATAAAGTACTTTTACAGTCTTGGAAGAGTTTATTGGACATCGACGTGCTGTTTGCAGTATTTTTGTAGATTACTACCTTCTTCTAATTGTAAGACATTCTATACAAACTTTTTTAGATAAACTGGGGTTATATTATGCACTTAGTCTAAATATATGTTTCTGAACATCATAGGTGTTCATTAGCCTTGTGTATTTATATATATCTAGTAATCTTACAGAATATCTGCTCTATGTATGACAAGGGTGCTTCTAATTTGATGAGAAGTACTTGATGTGATTTGTACATATCTGGAATATATAATGACGCAGCAAGCTGTTCAAATATTTGTGGTGCATATATATTTTTATAACTAATGACTTGCTGAGAAACTATTCATGAAGCATTAAGCAAAATGCTAAATGTATAGATGTATATAAGAGGATATCTCAGATGTTTTATAAACACAGCTAATGCATTACATCCATGCGGATATTAAATATATAGCATTTGTGTAATAGGCTGATAGAGATATACCTCACAGGCAGCATTAATATTGCAAGGACAGGTGCATTAAATATACAGCGTATGTGTATTAGGATGCCATAGCTATTTCATATGTCCAGCAGGTATATTACATACACTTGGTTATTATATGTACAGCATAAGTGTATTTGGGTGCCAAAGGTATTGTTGGTGACTCCCTACGGAAATGTCATGGACCAAAAAAAAGCAAGACAAAAACTCCAGGAAAAGGGCAAATATCTACTATAGGGGAAATAGTTAGATCTGTTTCCCATTAGAAATTGTGAACTTTTCATTATTTGTTTTGTTAATGAAGCTGGATTTTTATAAGTGTTTATTTAATGAGCCATCACAGAATTCAGCCTCTAGTCATAAATAATGGGGAAAAAAGTGTCCCACATAGAACATACTCAGCTTAAACAGCATTTCAAACTCCAAGGATAGAACAAGCTATAATTAGATAACAAAAAGCTCATTGTATTATATAAGGCCTTTACATAATTCACAGGGGCTATCTAAGCACTTTGCTTCCTTGAACTAATATGACCATTCACTGGTTCTCAGTTATTGCGATTAACCTTTTGGGGTAGCTCAAATCAATACAATGAGTGGAAGATCAGACTTTTAAGGTTTATGAGCCACCCTTCTATGAGAAACTGCACTGGGGTGTTTGGCCATGGGTAAACTAGCAGGATGGTGCTGGTTTTACTTTCTTGATGTGAAATCACTATACTTGGCTTCTGGCAGAGAAATGCAGCGTTCATTTCTTTCAGGGCAATCAGTATGCCAGTTGATAGTTAGTAAAATTACATTTATTAGCAACATGTTTATCAGCTGCCAATGTTAGTGGTTATTGAAGGCCCCTAGGTGATTCACTTACAGCTCTGTTTCATTTAGCAGACCACCTATGGCAGTACTATATAATCACACTTCTGCCTTTACTAGCCATATTTCTGTAATAAAAGACTGCCATAGTTTCTTTTTAAGGTTCTTGTCAAAATGTGATTACCGAAAAACAGAATAGTGAACTAATAGCTTATAGGAGTTCTCAATAACTTACTAACATATGTAAGGAAATTTTGTACATTATTCTTAAGATGTAGCAGTCATTAATTTACTAATTGATACATCATTATATCTATATATTTCGCTCACACAAAAATTAATTATTTGATGTTATGTTAAACAAATGGAATGAAACTCCTATTCATCAAAATGGGTATATCTAACATTTTAAATAAGCTGTTATCTGTAATCACATAGATGTTATTAGGTTATATAATTTATAGAATATTTTGTTATTATATAAGTAGATACACAGTGGATTTCCTATGCAATAACTTCACTGTTGGTTTTCTTTTATTTTTTGCTCAAATTTGATCAACTTTAGTAGTTGTTAGAATATGTTTTTTTTTATAATAATTGATCTTCAAGATGATTTTATGACATTGATTAGAAGCCTTATTCTTATAGTTATGACTATAAACATTTAAGAAGGTGCTGACTGGATGCTGCTTACAGGAGGTCGATTCGAGAGACAGATGTCATTCAAGTTAGGAGTTTTAAACTCCAGAGGGGTTTGGGTTGATTATTATGTTTCAAGTTTTTGTTATAAATATTTTCTAATAACTTTTCAGATGTTCATTTCTTATGTAGTAGGAAACAACTTTAATCTTAAGAATTTGATAATGTTGCACTATGTTTGTTCTAATGATCATAATAGTATTCCTATAGGCTCTATTATTGTGTATTTCTTAGATCAGTACATTTATATTTACATCATTTGATTTTCAATGACTACACTAAAAGGTATATCAGTCAACATTAATGGTTTAAATAATCCTAATAAAAGGAGGAGTTTAATTAAATAACTTAAATTACATAAATCCCAGTTAGTATTTTTGCAAGAAACCCACTTATTAACAGATGATATATTCAGGCTTGACTCTAAAACATATAAGATTTTAGTAAATTCTGAACATACAATGAAAAAGAGAGGAGTAGCTATCCTATGGAACAACATAATGCCTTTTCCTAAAATAATATAAATATATATATATATATATATATATATATATATATATATATATAATAAAATAAAGGAATGTTTTGTGCAGTCACCATAGAGCTAAACAGTAAAATGTTCACATTGATCAACATATAATAGATCCCAGGGATGGGGACAAACACAGTGAAACAGCATCTAGATCAAATTGTACTATTCTCTAAAGGGAACATTGTTTTGGCAGGAGATTTCAATTGTATTCTAGATTACAAAGACTCCAATACTAATGGGAAGAGAAGAATATCTACATCATCTAAATTATTAAAAGACTTTTCAGATACTTATTTTTTTGAAAGACATTAATTACTTTGCAGATACTACTTCTTTGTTTTACACCTTTTTTACCCATAGACATAACTCATACTTGAGGATAGATAGAGTTTTTATCTCTAATAATTTAACAGATTCCTTAAACAAATCAGTAGTGATTTCCTGTCCTCTATCAGATCATAATTCCATCATTTTTGAATTGGTTGTCAATCCAATTTTTAATATTCGTATAAAAAGGATCCCAGCTTGTATTACAAAATTAAAAGATTTTAATGATTTAATTTCTACAGAAGTACAGAATTTTTTAGAACTTAACAATATGAATGATATATCAGAAATGTGCATATGGGATGCCCTAAAAACTTATCTATATGGTAGGATAATTAATTGGTACAACAAAAAAAAAGAAAGCTTCGGATAAAGAGCTGCAGGATATACAATGTAAATTAGACACTTTGAAACTTAGCAATATGGGTGATAAATATATATCAGATAAAAGGAAATAAATAAATATGTTAAATAATAAATACTTAGAAATATTAAAACATAAAACTATGATAAATATAGAAAAATTCAAGTTTATTAATTTCTCTTCTAACCCTAAATCCTTAAAAATTATTGCTAATAAAACAAAAAAGATTAAATAAATGTAATCATATTAATGAAATATTCTCCCCTAAAAAGGGAAAAATGGTATCGGAACTTCATAATAAATTAGCTGAATTTGAAGATTTTTTTTATAAACATTAACCAAACATCTACTGAAATGAACTCTAAAGAGGAAATAAAAACATTTATTAATAAATACACTAAAATAAGACATTCAGAGGAACAAGGGATTTCTATTGATAAACAAATATCTTTCAAAGAACTCCAAACTCACATTACCAAACTAAAGCAAAACAAAGCACCAGGTAATGACGGCATCATTCCTGAAATTTACAAATTAGTACCTATAAATGCTCTAAAACTGCTTTACAAATTATTTAACCATGTCAGGACAAAAAGATAATTCCACCTTCTTGGAAATACACTTTTATTTCTCCTATATTAAAAACTAATAAAGACCCCCTAAGTGTTCCTCCTACAGACCCATCTCCCTATTAAACACTGATTACAAAATATTTATGTCCATTTATGCAGAAAGGTTTAAAATACTTTTACCCAATTTAGTTGATAGTGATCAAATGGGGTTTATAGTAAATAGAACTTCATATGATAACATTAAAAGAATATTAACTTTAATTGATTTGGTGAAAAATCTTAAAAAATGTAACCCTAGTTAGTCTAGATATAAATTGTGCCTTCAACAGTTACATGGGAATATTTGTTAACTCTATTAAAGGAACTAAATTTCTCCAATAATTGTATCAATCTTATTACTCAGCTATATATTGGTAGTCAAGCATATGTTAAAATTGGTACTAGTATATCTCAAAATATACCAATAATAAAAGGTACTAAGCAAGGATGTCCTGTATCCCCTCTTTTATTTTCATTATTTATGAAACCATGGGCAAATTTAATAAGACATGATACAGATATTAAAGGATACAAATTAAGCCACACTGTGTCATCTACAATACAAATGTTTGCAGATGACATATTGATCACTCTTGGGAGTAGTAGTGAATCTATACAAAAACTTTTTAAAAACATGAAATATTTTCAAAAAAAACTCCGGCCTTACTTTTAATAATAATAAAACTCACATTCTTTTAACAGGTTAAAAAAATACAATATATCTGATGAATATAATGAGTATATAGCTCAATCTCAACAAATAGTATATTTAGGAATAATTATTACTAACAATATTAAGGATACCATTCAAATAAATTACAATAAAAGTCTATTAAGTATAGAAAATGTAATAAATAAATGGAAGGAATTACCCTTTCCCATGGATGATAAACTTTTAATAATAAAGATGATACTTCTCCCCAAAATCTTATATATAATTCAATCCTTATCTATGCCTCCTTCTTACCAAATAATTAAAAAAATTAATTCAATGATTCAGAAATGTTTGGGGTTACCAAATAAGCCAAGGATTGCATTAACATACCATATGAATAATTGGAATAATGGTGGTATAGCCTTACCAAATTTAGAAATGTATTCAATTTTATCAGCATTTAATACAATCTCTCATCTCATTGATGTGGAATACACTGCTAAGTGGAAAGTGTTTATAGAGGTATTGTCACAAAATACGAAAGATATGAATAGTTCCTATAAGCTAAATATAATCAGTAATCCCTTTATTTGGAGGTTAAAAAATTATATTTCTGAATTTTCTTCTCTTAACTTTAACTCTAGGTACATAATTTTTCTCTTAAAATCATTTAAATATATATTTAAATATAATATCTATAAGGATTGGCTTTTTTTACTCTTCCCTATAGCCTACACAAACAGAACCATTTTCTCTTCAGATTATACAAAAATGTTTATATTTCAGCAAAAACACTTAATATTTTGGCACCAAATGATGATAAATAAGGAGTTAAAATCCAATAGTTCACTCCTGGAAGAGTATAAACTTGATACATTTTTATGGTTAGAACTTCAAGAAGCCAGGCAATATGTATTAAATAAACTAGATTCTATGTCTCCTACAACTAGAAAAACAATTCCTAAACTAATACAGTATATGATTTTATCAGTTTTGCATAAATCTCCCGCTAAATGCAAATTGTCACACATTTATATGGCAATTAAAAGTGATTTAGACACACAATCAGATAAGGATTGGAAATATTTTTCTTTAATTAATAATAATCCCCCCTTTGAGAAAGACAAATTGAATATTTTACAATCAACAAGTATGACTATTTCTTCTTTAAAGTGGAAATTATTTACATGGAGATTTTTATATAGATCATTCATCATCCCATATAATATAAGTATATTTTCTAAAAAGAATATAGCATATTGGAGATGTAATAATGAATTGAATGCAGACTGGTCTCATATATTTTATAATTGCATATATTTAAGAAAATTTTGGGATGATGTCAATAATTTGTTGCAAACAATTTTTACTGATAAATTCTTTATATCTAAATCACTTGTTTTATTTAATACTCCTGTTCCACATTGTGTAAAGGAGAATAAGTACCCATTGGTTTGGTCTATACTATCTACAGCTAGAAAAACAATCACTAAGAATTGGAAATCTAATACAGCACCCGCATTTCTGGAATTTAAAAAATATACTCCTTGAAACGTGTAATTTGGAAATGTTGACTATTAAATCTAGATCGTCTAGGAATACTACATTATATAATTCATGGAATATCATTTATGAACTTCTAGGAAAATAGTTTATTAATTTATGTAAACATATGATTTTTATTAATCCTACAGTAGCATTAAGATGTTTTTTTGCATGATGAACGTCTTTGTACATAGTTTAGTTACTTTGGTTTATATATTAGAAGTTTTTTTAATTTTTTATTTTTAACTTTAAAGAAAAAATTGTTACAATTTCATGGAAATATTTGTTCATTTTAATAATCATTTAATAAAATTCTTTAAAAAAAAAAAAAGACAGCAAAAAAGTATTTTACAGAGCAGGCCAGTACATTCAAATAAAGTATCTAAGAGGGCATATAACTTGAACAATATATATATACATATATATATATATATATATATATATATATATATATATATATATACATACACATACATATATATATATATATATATATATATATATACACACACACACACACACACACACACACACATATATATATATATATATATATATATATATATATATATATATATATATATATAGTTCAATGGACACAATCAGGACACTCCTATGGCAAATGGCTGGCATATGAGAGGGTAGGAGGTAGTTAAGGAAAGGAGAGGAGTATCCTCCCCTCAACAGTAGTGATTACATTTAAAACTGGGGAGTGGGTATTTTAATGCAAATGGCACTTTTGGAGGACCTAACTCAGAAGTGGCAAGATTTGGTATTGCAGGCAGATACGTTTTTTAGATGGTGCATTAGCAGGACCAGGTGCTGCAAGAGGCTGTCCAGGTGAAATTGGATACAGTTAGACAGATTCAATGAGGTCAGAAGGAGTAGCCAGTCACCTAGGCCTCTAGAAGTAGTTCCAGATGGACAAGAAGGTCACCAGGGTCAGTGCTTGAATCACAGTAAGAAGTACAGGAGCCAGCCAGAAGGCTGCAGTCTAGATGTACATAATGCTTACAACCACATATTAGCAACCAGCAGCTACTGATATGTCAGATGCTGAGTTACTTACGTTGGTGCATGATTTGAGCTGAAGTGATACATGTAGATTTCAGAGTTTGCTATGAGTGATAGCAGTTGAGGGCACTTACAAGAGAGGCTGGAGGTGCTACAAAGGGGCTAGAGTTAGTAGCAGTAGTATGTGAGATTAGGAGAAGAGGGATTTTTTAGTGCTGCCTGTAGCCAGGATTTTAGGCACAGGCAATCAGGTAGTGAAAGGAGGTATGGATGCAGGGCTGCTGCACGGTATGGTGTGGATGTAAGGTGAAGGGAAAGAGGTGAGGTTTGAGGGGTAATAGAGGCCATCCTACCTTTCATGTTTGAACCAGCTGAGCAAACAGTGCATTCCCCTATTAAGGTGAATTGGCTTGAGTCTCTTCTACTGAGCTATCCTGATGAATTGGTAGCCCAGGAGCTGTTGGTGGGTTTTGCTGTAAAATTTAAAGTTGGTGGTTCAGTTAATATTTGTATGACCTTGAAGTCTATATTAGGGAATGAAGACGTAGTTCAGATATCCATGGACAAATGGTTAGCTGTGGGTAGATTAGCAAGTTCCTTTGCCGTCCCTCTATTTAGGATATTTTGAATATCCTCAGAGAGTTTAGTGCCCAAGACGTCTCCAGTGAAACAGGTTAATACATTACTTGTCATTCCCAGAACAGAATTGTGCTAATGCACATATTGACAGAGCAAATATGAACATTCAGTATTTGTCTTAGGATGAAGTGGTGCAGGTAATTAGATCATTCAAAGACACCTGGTTGGCAAAGTTGGATTTTGAGTTAGCCTTTATCACCTATGAGGAAACAGGATTGGTCTATTTTGGGCACACATCACAAAAGGAAGTTTTATGTTGATAAAGCAATGCATATGGGTTGTGCAGTCATTTGTGCTACTTTTGAAAAGTTTAGCATGGCATTGCACTGGGATGTGGCAGCAGAGGGCAGGTTTCATGAGGGCTGGGCATTAGTTGCATGATTTTTGTTGTTCAGGGAGAGAAAGAATGTGGCTGACAATGATATGAGGCCATCTGAGCAACTGCATGTGCAGCATGGAGTGCCATTGACTCTGGACAAAGTAAAGGCTCTGGCTGAGACTCTCTCTTTTTTGTGCAGGGGAGGGACTAGAGCTTGATTCAAACCTGGCAGTGTTCTGGCTGCAGTATGAGAAAGTTGAGAAAGTGAGAGTTAGGCTGGAGTCAATAGTTGGCAAAGAAAAAATAAGGATTAAAGAGGTGATGAAGGCTTTAGGGCTCGTTGATTTCACAGGCAGAGCAGTGGGTCTGGGTTAAAAGTTTGCAAGAGTTGTGGCCAACTTATTTAGGGGTGCAAGGAGTAAGCATCATTGGGCAAGAGTAAACAGGCACATCATAAAGGACATGTCTAGTTGGCTGGAAATTCTGCACCACTTAAACGAAGTGGCTTTTTGGTAGAAGGACTGGGTCACTGTCATAAATCAATATGTGGAAGAGGCTGAGGGTGGTGAGGATGAGAATGCTGATGACCATCCCACAGTGAGGAGAAGGAGAAGAGTGTACAGACCCAGGGTAACCTAGCAGGGGCTACATGATCTGGAGATAGTGGAGTGCTATAGGGTGGACAGGGACCTCCTACAGCAAATTGTTGAGCTGTGCCAGCCATGCCTCACACACAGAACCAACAGAAGGGAATCCATCCCAGTGGATCCATGGTATGTGTAGGCTTAACAATACTAACCACAGGTACCTTCCAAAGGCCAACTGGGATTTCATGGGGATTTCACAGGCATCATCATCTAGGGTACTTCACCAGTTCCTGGATGCCACTTCAGCACATGCCGGTGAGCACATATATTTCCACAACACCCATGAGGCGTTGACCAGCAATATGCGTCTCTTCCACCAGATAGCAGAATACCCTGAGGTAGTGGGTGCTATAGACTTCACGCACATACACATCAAAGCACCACCCCATTGAGCGGGGTAGGCTCTACATAAACTGCAAGAGCTTTCCCTCCATCAACTGCCAGGCTATGTGTGATGCCCAGGGCATTATAATGAATGTGTGTGCTGGCAGCCCTGGAATCTATCACGATGCCCACATCTGACATATGATGCAGCTGTACCAGAGATTCACCAGTGGGTACATCCCATGTGGCCACCTAGTGGGGGATGCTGGTTATGCACTGGAGCTGTGGCTGATGACACCCATTAGAAATACACACACACTTGAACAAAAACCCTATAATTAGGCACATGCAGAAACCAGAATCAAACAGGGTGCGTGTTTGGGATGCTCAAGTCACGGTTCTGGTGCCTGGACATATCCAGTGGAGCCTTGCAGTACTCTCCAGCTACATGTACCCATATTTTCATTGTATGTGTCATGCTACACAATATGATCCTGCAGAAACAACTGCAGCAGGAACAGCATAGGGAAGGGCCATACAGCCCACCACCATTGCCAAGGCCAACACAGGCACAGAGGAACAACCTGAACCTGCCCCTGTAGGCAGTAGGAGGCGTTCCCAGTATGTCCAGGCTTCAGAAAGAGGCAACGCATAGCACATACACTGACACAGTAGGAACCCAGAGAATGACACCTCTCTCTGACTCGCACATACAGTAAAAGGGATGCCAAACAAGACACTATTTGTGCTTAGCCATGTATAGGGAGTGCACTATGTGCATCTGACATAGTCACCCCTCCAGCATCATCTACAATACTGGCACAGCCACAAGGTAAGTCACTTTCCCTATCAATTGCTGAATGGAGTAATATGCTCTGCTACTTGTATCTATGGTATGGATGTGAGCATGTAAGGGAATCGGGTGGCTGAATTTAATGTCAGCAGAATATGGGCAGCATGAAATCCATAACAAATACTGGTGTCAACAAAGTAGGCAGTACTAACAAGGTGACAAATTCCACTTCAGGACATGCGGTGGGCCAAATGTGTGTCTACAGGACACACACATGCATGTCAGTGAGGCTCACATACCCAACAAAAGTCTCAGTCAGCAGGAGAGGTGTAGATGACCACAAAGAAAGGCTGTGCTAAGGCCTGTGATAGATGGCAATGGATAACGGGTCAGGCAATAGGATGTTAGTTCTGAAGGGAAAGAATTCTGAAACTGAAATGTAGGTCAATAAAATCTAAGATTTTTACTCCAGTGATATGTCTCTAGTCTGCATGATAGGTCAGAATACAGAATGAAATGGAAGCCAACAGACTACCTGAAATACCAGTACTGTCATAGCAAATCTTTACAATTGTCAGATGCCCCCCCCCCACAATCCTATGTAGAAATGCAGTAACATGTATGTGTGGGTATAATAACAGTGGAGCACAGATTATCTGAGCTGGCCAAATTAGCAGGATAGATTGTTGCAAGTGTACAATATGCAGGGCTCTGTGTGTTAGGTTGTTGTGTGTTGTATATTGGAAGTGGTCATCATGTAGGCATGGAGGGTTGTGTCCTGGTGGCCTATGTCCAGTACTGTTGATGACAGGACCAGGTTCTGACAACTGCACTGCCAAACACTACGCATCCCAGCAATACCCAATCCAGCAGTAATCCATACTAATTGTTCGGATGTAATATCGGTCACCATCTGAAAGATGGACATGGCATGAATGTGGGCCCAGACATACACACAGTACACAAGTGGAAGTACCCTAGACAGAGTATAGAAAATATAACTGTCAAATGGACACAACTTTGGAATTGTGCAAACAGGTCAGCAGCACATTAGTTGTATGTGTAGTATGGAATACTGATGTAGTCTGGCCAAACACTGGCAGACTACAAAAGGCACAGTTATGAAGTACTGAGAAACTGCTGATGTCCCTGCACAAGCAAGCATAAGGGAAATGCCCCACATATATCTGTGAGTCAGCTGCAAGTAGCTTCCGTAGCATACATGCACTTGTCTCACCCCACCATCAGCCACAGGTTCATCACAGGCCATATCCCTGCTGTTGGTAGTGAGTACAGTATGACCCTCACATCTGTATGGGAATACCCACAGAATGCAGCATGCTGAAGAGGTGTCCCATGCAGGTGTGTCTCTAGCTGTAAGCACCATCTTGCCAGCATCCACACCAATGGATTAATAAGGACAGAAACTATTGCAATTAACACCTTGCACACCTACCCTTTCACCCCAGGGAAATCCAGTGGCTTGCAGCCTGGGACTGTAGGAGTGACAAAATGCACTGGCCTGCTACAGATGGCCTGCATCACTATCAAATGCCCTACAGTTCTCTGTCAAAGGCCTGTGCCTCACCTGTACTGCCAATGTGTGTTATCTGATGGAATCCCAAATAATGACATAACACATTCCACAGAACATAAATGCAAGGCTATGTCGACAAATCCCAGTAGTATGCCCACCATGTCCTACTACATGAACTGTGGACAAACCTCTAAATACCACTGAGATGAAGGGATAACTATAGGCATACTTATCAGATATTGCATGCATAATGTTAGGAAGAGGATAGAATAACAGAGGGTGGTAGAAGCATGGACGCCATGGAGTGTGTGAAGTCTGAAACTCTGATTTGTGCCCATACTATCCCTGCCTGCAAACCCAGGAATGGGTGGCTACAAACCTGCTCATAAACCACAATGTGAAGGGGAACTGACCAGATATATGAGCCCTGCCTCTGGGTAAACTGTGTGAATCTGTACAGCTGAGCAGTATGGCCACAGCAGGATATGGCCCTTCTGTCATGTCGATAGATGTAGAAGCAGGGGATCCCAAGCCAGCACTGTATCAAGGTGCTGGATCATTTACACAGACCCATCAGCAAGTGTCTACAGCTCCCCATCCACAATGGCATGAGTGTGCAAGAATATGTAGGCTGCAGACCACAATACTGGACACAACTTCATTCATCTTGTATTCCCCCAGGAAATTACTGTGAGCAAAAAAGTATATTAGTCAGTAGTTGATGACATACATCACAGTGCAAGACAGTACATATGTCTGAATATGTCTAACACCAAAACCATGTAGCACAAGCAGCACAGACACAATTAGTTACAGTATTTCACTATCCTTTGCCCATTGTTACTCCATATTGTCAACCTATCTACAGATATCCTGCAGAAACAGGTTACTAGCTGTAGGTGTAGAACACAAATGCCTGCACTGGAGTACAACCTTCCTGGAATGGATTCACACATTCAGTGCAGAAGGTCATACTGGGCATGCTACCACACCTACAGAAATGAAGCCCATGCCTGACAACAACAGTGGATTATACATATACGTCAGTCACAGATTTCTGTGCACACACACCACATTGCACACCAGTCATGGTTTGCACACACATCGGATAGGAATAGACACATATATCCAAGGACAACACACTATAATAGGTCAAACATACCCAAACAGAGGTGTGGTGAAGAGAGAGACAGACAGTGACAGTTTCCCATTATGAGGCCTGCCCCATCCACCACACATCCAATTGGCCAATATCACATGATGTGCCAATGCCTATCACTGTAGACATTTGCTTCTGGTAGCACTCATCACTATAGTGTCTGTGGTGCTTGTGATAACTGTGTAACATGACATTATAATTCATTATTCATCTAGCAGTTGTATACACAGTCCTGTCAAATGTAAAGTTGTGTGTGACTGAGTGTTGTATGTGTGTGTTTCCAGAGGAATGGTTTATGGCCCATTCACACACACTGCACTCCCCATTGTCCTAGTTTAGCTAGCCTGCTGATGTCAGTCATCTTGAAATTCCCCTTTGGACAAGGATCATCCCTATAAGCTCTGTGGCATGTACAATAACAGTGTAATGTTATAGCATGACATACTAGTTAGGTAGGAGTTCTAATCCCAGGCATGGAAAGTGCGTGTGTGTGTGTGTGTGTGTGTGTGTGTGTGTGTGTGTGTGTGTGTGTGTGTGTGTGTGTGTGTGTGTGTGTGTGTAGGAATCAATGATTTTGAGGCCATTCACAGACACTACACCTCCCATTGCCCTACTTTAGCAAGCCTGCTGATGTCATTCACCTTGAAATACCCCTTAGGACAAGACCTAGCCCTTTAAGCTTCATGGTGCATGCGATAACTGTGTAATGCTTTAGTGTAACATACTAGTTAGATAAGAGTTCTAATCCCCGACATGGCAACTGTGAAACTCTGCGCGTTTGTGTGTGTAGGGATCAATAATTTTGAAGCCATTCGCAGAGACTACACCTCCCATTGCCCAATTTTAGCAAGCCTGCTGATGTAATTCACATTGAAATACCCCTTTGGAATAGGGTGAGCCCTATAAGCTTCGTGGCACATGAGATAACTGTATAATGCTATAGTGTTACATACTAGTTAGGTGGGAGTTCTAATCCCAGACATAGCAACTGTGAAACTCTGTGTGTGTGTGTGTGTGTGTGTGTGTGTGTGTGTGTGTGTGTGTGTGTGTGTGTGTGTGTGTCTGTTGTGTGTGTGTAGGGATCAATGATTTTGAGTCAATTCACAGACACTATACCTCCCATTGCCCTACTTTAACAAGCCTGCTGATGTCATTCACCTTGAAATACCCCTTTGGACAAAGACTAACCCTATAAGCTCTGTAGTGCTTGCGATAACTGCGTAATGCTATAGTGTGGTGTACTAGTTAGATAGAAGTTCGAATCCCAGACATAACAACTGTGAAACTGTGTGTGAATGTTTGTGTGAGTATAGAGAGTAATGCTTTTGAGGCCATACACAGTCACTATGTCTCCCATTGCACTACTTTATCAAGCCTGCTGATGTCAGTCACCTTGAAATACCTCCTTGGATAAGATTCAGCCCTGTAAGCTCTGTGGTGCATGCAATAACTGTGTATCACTATAGTGTGATGTACTAGTTAGATAGGAGTTTTAATCCCAGACATGGCCACTGTCAAACTCTGAGTGTGAATGTTTGTGTGTGTGTAGACAGTAATGCTTTTGAGGCCATTCACAGTCACTACACCTCCCATTGCCCTACGTTAGCAAGCCTGGTGATGTCATCTACCTTGAAATACACCTTGGGAGAAGAGCTAGCCCTCTAAGCTCTGTGGTGCATGCCATAAATTCGGAACAATGTAATAGTAGTAACTACACAGCTACAAGTTTGAATCTCATCTGTGGCAAGTGTTTGTGTGTGTACATATGTATGTGTGTACCTCAAAGATGTTGTCCCCAATTACAGCCAGTACACATCTCAGAACCTGACATTAGCAGTCCTGCAGATATTTTCCACCTTACAAGTATCTGTTGCAAAGCTTAAACCATATCAGGTCAATGGTAAATGTGCAACATAATGGTCCGTAAAGATTGTTAGATAGAGATTTGAACCTCCACCCTGGCAAATGTAAATGTGTGATTAGGGTAAATTATTTTTGGGATCTCTCACCCACTACATCACCCAATGCCAGTATTTACAAGTGCTGCTGATGTTCCTCACCTTAGAAGTACCTTGGGACAACATCCATTCAATAAGCTCCATGAGATAAATGCGGTACACTGTAGTAGCAATACATAGCTAGGTAGGGGTTTGAATTTCAGTACTGGCAAGTGTGTGTGTCTGTCATCAGTATCCTGTGTGGAGGGTGCTGTGATTGTGTAATGACAGGATGTATTGTGGGGTGGGTTTTGCTAAATTATTATATTGAGGACCTACCATATGTCACAATGTCCACCTTACAAGGACAACATATATTAAACAGCAGAGAGGCTGGTGTAGACAATCCATAGCCCTACATGTGACATTATAGACGGTGAACAATATAGGCGACCCTTGTATTACTCAGAGAACACTCTCCACCCTTGTCTCATACACAAACACCGTTGGCTAGGCAGCAACCACTGTATTGGTAGTTCCCTGCATATTGCCAACAGATAGTAACCACTTTGTGATTGCAGTGGACTACATGCCTGTTGATCACAACACTGCCACTGACATCAGAATGTACTGTGATGTGTAACATCTCCTGACTGTGTGTTATCCAGCAAGTAAAAGGACACGGCACCCTGTTCCATCCCAACAGTAGGCAAATAAATGCTTACAGTGATCCTTTGCTTTGTTCCCCACTGGACGCCTGCAACAACTGTAGAATCTGCAAATGTAACCCACAAAGGGAATACCATGCCTTATACACATGCCCTGTATGGACAAATGCCACTAACTCCACTAATTACCAATATTATGCTGTCAATGTAGGTGAAGGCATGACCTCAGTTCCATAGCCAGGTCTCACCATATGAGGTTAGGAATGCCACATCAGAGGATAACAATCTGTCCACAAAACATGCCCCAAAGACCCCAAGTACACTTCCACACATCACAGAACATGCATGTGGGACATGTGCAAAACTGAGACACTGTCCATGCTATGGAATATAGATCACATACATAGCAAACATTGCACAGCACTGGCCACCCACAATACTAACCCAGATGAGTGGATGCTGACTACAATACCCACCAGTGTGGGCCAATCCAGGGACTACACCCCTGAGTCACACTTGAGACCATTGTCATGTGGCCTGATGCCAAGGTATTTCCTTTGCCTAGCCTTGTACAGCCTTCTGGCACAGTCACCTACTACATACCTGTGAAAGCAATGAACCCATGCATGTCAGTACTGGCAAGTGTGTGTGTGTGTGTGTGTGTGTGTGTGTGTGTGTGTGTGTGTGTGTGTGTGTGTGTGTGTGTGTGTGCGTGTGTGTGCGTGTGTGTGTGTGTGGAGATTAATGATTTTGAAGCCATTCGCACTCACTACACCTCCCATTGCCCTACTGTAGCATGCCTGCTGATGTCAGTCACCTTGAAATAACCCTTTGACCATATGTCAGCTTGATAAGCTTTGGGTTGCATGTGATAACTGCATAATACTGTAGTGTAGCAAACTAGTTTGGTAGGAGTTCTAATCCTGACCCTGCCAACTGTGATAAGGTGTGTGATTCCCTGAGAGTGTGTGGTTGTGTCTTCCTTGACACCTGCTTTTGTGGACAGTCACATGTACTAAACTTCCCTTATCCCTCCTTTATCACTGTTGCTGATGTCACTCACCTTCAAAGATACCTTTGGACAACTCTTCAACATGGAAGCTTGGTGGCGTGTGCAATAACTGCATAACAATGTAATAGCAATACATAGTCAGGTAGGGGGTTGAAACTCAGTACGGTAAGTGTGTGTTTGTGTGTGTGTTATCATTGCCCTGTTGGGGTGATTGTGTAATAACAGAGTCCATTGCAGTGTGGGTTTTACCACATCATTATATTGAGGAGCTGCATTACAAGCCCAACATTTTCCAAACATTTTAGAGACTGTTGTCGACAATCCTCAGCCATAAATGTGTACAGCCATGTGCAATTACCATGTGACAGTATGGATTAGTACATAATATACGCAACCGTCATAATACCCAGATACCACTCTCCACCCATGGATCATACACAAATATGCTTGGCTCTTACTCTCTTACTCCCTTCCTTTCTTACTTTGTCTCTGTCTGTCTCTCTCATTCCCTCTCTGGTGGATGTGGAAAAGTACACCTGCTTTGCTTAGGCAGCAGCTTGAGTTTTGTAAGTGATGCTCATGATCAGCTGATGGCCTGTGCATGAATTGCATTCCCCCACTAGCTAATTGCATGTGAAACAGCTGTGGTATCATTCCTATAGCCAATTGCATGGAAACACACTCCTATAACTAAGCACTTCATGTGGGTCTTGGCCCTTTTCCTTCACTGTGAGCAGGACTTTATGTGGGTGTTTGACAAACAGTATCACAGGGTAGTTGGATATACCTTTTACAACATACACTGTGGAGACAGGTCAGCAAACAGGAAGGGGATGTTCCAGACATGGGGACAGAATGTAAGTATTTCTCTTCTACGTTTGAAATAATGTTGGTTTAACAGGGGCTGTGTGGATATGGCTGTTCTACATGATTTAATATCTGCTATGACAGTGTTATGTGGTTGAAAAAGCTCTCACCTGTAGGGCTATCTGCAGACTGGCCAGTGTTTGGAGTCTTACATGTGTTGTGTTACTCACACATTTCCTATCTTTAGAAATGCAGTAGCATACTCTGAGGATTGCAGTCAGTACATGGTGACATCCATGTGAGTTACTGACTTCATATCCCTCAGAAGACATATGTTACAACTAACCCTGTTACACCAGTAAATGTATGGGCTTATCACATCAACATGTCAATATTGGCCCTGTGTTTGTGCCTCCAGCCACAACTCTGTCAACATTTGTACATATGTCATGCAGTAAGAGGTGCATATGTTCAGACCATCGTTATTTGCTAACATCATACCTGATAACAAGCCAGTGAGATATCAGATTGCTAGATATGTTATGTATAGTAGACCTTATATTTGAGGGCAAAACAAGGACATTCTGTTTTAGTGTGTACAGTAGTGAGGTCTGTGTACTTATGGTGATTGTTGACAGAGTGTGTATTGTGAATATGTAGCTTGGCCTGTGTACAGGCTGTGGTAGATGTCATTGTTCTTGGTCCTGTTCTACCTGATGTTGCATGCTGCTCCAGTGTATGGTACCCTATTGGCATACATATTTGTAGGGCCAGACTGACATATGTCCCATATCACAGTCAGGCATTGGAATGCACTGTGTATTGGCTCAGTATATGTAGGGTTAGTGTGTGAGTGGCACATATGAGGATGGTGTTGTTCTCACAGTCCATATACTGTAATATTAAGTAGGCTTACCATATGTGACTGTGGCTGTGTTCAGATCAGTTGTGGGTATGCACTTTCACACAGGTGTCTGTTACTCTGTGCTGTTACATGCCTGTAGAGCCTGCTATATTTGCAAGTACATGTGTTTTCCCCCATAAGAAATGTAGGCCAGTGTTGAGGCAATCTACCTGTAATTTGCACAGTGCTTTGTGACATGCCTAGCAGCTCAGTGTATTTACTGAGTGTGATGTTATGTCCAGATATTTATCAGATGCACTGTTGCTGGGCCACCATAACTGTTGTGTATTTCTGACAAAGCAATGGGATGCTGTACAGATGTATGTCACTAACCAGTGGGTAGTATGTGGGCTTGTGACTTCTGCTCCTCCAGTTATTATGTGTCTGGACAGACAGAAGTGTGTGAATGCATAAACTGTATGAGCTTGTCTGTTCCAGTATTTTCGTGATATCCCCATTTACATGGCTGAACACATCCACTTTGTCAGGCTTGATCCACACGTCTTGCACTAAGGGGTTCTGTGTATACCTCTGGACTGACCAGAGTGTGTCAGACTGTCCACATTTATTGGTCATATCTTTGCTGTATTCCACAGGATCATTACTGTGATTTGTGTGGTACTGCACTATGATGATCTTATCATGTCTGTCAGTAACTGATGGTGTACATGTCAGTATCAGATATGACTTCCCACACATTTCTGTTAAGACAACCCCTGTTACAGTAGCAACATTCTACATTTATACCTGCAATATTTACATGACATCCCCTTGCACTAAGAGGTTGTGACTATTGGACAATTGGTGCTGAGGTATGATTCCACTACATGTTATGGACATATGTTTTATATATATATATATATATATATATATATATATATATATATATATATATATATATATATGTATACATATATATTTACATATGTACACACACACACACACACACACACACACATATATATATATATTTTTTTTTTTTTTATTCAGCTGCTCTTACTGTAACTGTCTCAGTTGTTCTTCTGTGTGCTGTTATCTGTTCACTGGTTGTTACTCTGCACTTATTACTGCTTGTTAGTAGCCTTCTAATTTACTGCCTTCTGCACTTGCTTTTTAGTCATTTGTTAATTTAATTGCATTTATTTGAACTGCATTTGCCGTAGTGTTGCTACACACTCGGGTGTGCTGGCCTGCACTGCAATTTGAATTGTATCTACTGCTATTTTAGCTGCTTTTCTGTAAAAAAAAAAAAATCTAAGCTTGTTTCCTGCCTTTCCTGTAACTAGTCAAGTCCACATACGGACTTGCTGCATCCAGGACTGTTGGTAAGCTTCTGAGCCCCCCAAGCCTTTCTGTGATGGAGGGAAGCCTTCTAGCTTATCAGTAGCAGTGGTATGCACTAGGAAGCCTATCTATCATGGGAAGAGTGGGTTTTGGCCCTGAAATTGTAGTTCATTGGCCGTTTGGGCAGTTTTTCCATCTCTTTCTACTTTCTGGTTAAAATCCCGTTTTGCGTTTGGTCCCAACCTTTCCAGGTACAGATTTACTGTATCCAGGACTGTTGGTAAGGTTCTGAGCCCCCCAAACCCTTCGGTGCTGGAGAGAAGCCTTCTACTTATCAGTAGGAGTAATAAGCACTAGGTAACCTATCTACAACAGGAGGAGTGGTTTCTGGCCCAGAAATTATAGTTTATTGGCCGTTTGGGGAAGCTTTTCCATCTCTTTCAACCTTCTGATTTAAAAGCCAGTGTTTGCGCTTGTTTCCTGCCTTTCTTTTTACTAGTCTAGTCCAGGTACAGATTTGCTGTATCCAGGACTCTTTGTAAGCTTCTGAGCCCCCCAAGCCTTTCCGTGTTGGAGGGAAGCCTTCTAGCTTATAAGTTAAAGTGATAAGCATCAGGTAGACTATCTACCACAAGAGGAGTGGTTCCTTGTCCAGAAATAGCAGCTATTGGCTGTTTGAGCAGATTTTTTTCCATCTCTTTCAATTTTCTTGTTTGAAAGTCGCACTTGCACCTGTTTCCCGCCTTTCCTATAACTAGCCTAGCCCAGTTACAGAGTTGCTGTATCCAGGATTGTTAGTAAGCTTCTGAGCCCCCCAAGCCTTTCTGTGTTGGAGGGAAGCCGTCTAGCTTATCAGTGGGAGTGGTAAGCACTAGGTAGCCTATCCTCCACAGGAAGAGTGAGTTTTGGCCCAGGAATTGTAGTTGATTTGGCCATTTGGGCAGTTTTCCATCTCTTTCAACTTGCTGGCTTAAAAGCCTGCATTTGTACTTGTTCCACACCTTTCCTGTAACTAGTCTAGTCCAGGTACAGATTTGCTGTATCCAGGACTCTTTGTAAGCTTCTGAGCCCCCTAAGACTTTCTGTGTTGGGGGGAAGCCTTCTAGCTTATCAGTAGGAGTGGTAAGCATTAGGTAGCCTATCTACCACAAGAGGAGTGGTTCCTGGCCCAGACATTGTAGCTACTGACCGTTTGGGCAGTTTTTTTCCATCTCTTTCAACGCTCTGGTTTAAAAGCCGCACTTGCGCTTGTTTCCCACCTTTCCTGTAACTAGCCTAGTCCAGATACAGAGTTGCTGTATATAGGACTGTTGGTAAGCTTCTGAGCCCCGCAAGCCTTTTAGTGTTAGAGGAAAGCCTTCTTACTTTGCAGTGGGAGTGGTAAGCAGCAGGTAGCCTGTCTACCATAAGAGGAAAGGTTCTTGGCCCAGAAATTGTAGTTTATTGACCATTTGGACAATTTGTCCATCTCTTTCAACTTTCTGGTTTAAAAGACCACATCTGCACTTGTTTCCCATCTTTCCTGTAACAAGCCTACTGGGTAGCACTAGAAAGCCTTAAACTGATACAAGCCTTCTAGCTTAGAAGAGAGACTTTGGAGTGATTAAGTATCAGTGTTCTGTACTTTCTTGCTGTACTTAACTGTTTTCTGCCTAAACGCAGATTTTCCAGCATTTATTGTGATTTAAAAGCTTGTTTTTTTCACATATTGTACTTATTTGACTGCCTGCACTTTTAAAAAAGTTTTTTTTTTAAATAATTTGTTTAACTGTTGTAGGCTACACATTAAAGTGTGATAGCCTTTTCTGAGCGTTTGTAGTCATTTAAATCTGTTTTAAGTTTATTTTTTACTGTTTTTGTCTTATCTTTTCAAAAAAAATTCCTTGTTTCCCGCCTTTCTAAGCCAGTATAGTCCACTTTTCAGGCTACTGCTGAATTCAGGGCTGTGATACTAGTTTCTGAGTTGCCCATACCTTACTTGGATAGAAGGATGTTTCTCTGTTCACCTGTGAGAGAGGGGAGCTCTGAGCAACCTATCTGTCCCTGGAGGAGTGATTCCAGCCCAGAAGTTAGTAGTTTATTGGCCATTTTGGGCTAATTTCTATCTCTTGCATTTCCCTACTATAAAAACTGCGTTTGCATGGTTTTGCTTACCAGGCAGCGCCGGTTAGCTACGGTTAAATTATTCCTGGCTCCAGTAAGTCTCCTCTTCAGTTTTTCCCTTGAAACTAGTCTAACTCTCAATTTAAGCACTCAAAAAGCATTGTACAGCCCAGCACTTGTTCAGACCTAATAGCAAGCACTAATATACCCTGACACTGATTGCCCAGCAGGGCAAGGATCTTTATTCACCCCTTACCAACCAAGTGACTAAGCAGCTCACTCTACTATTCAGGCATGACCAAAGGGCAATTTAAGGTGTACTCTCCAGTCCAGCTGGTGAATCTGGGTATCCTGAGGCAATGTTACAACTCCCTCATGTACACTGACAGCCCACTCCTCCTACCACAAAACACTAACATATGCGAGAGATGCAATTATACAGCCAAACTGGAAGCTAAGCTGTCTCCACCCAGGACTGGAACAGACAGTCAAAAGAGAAAAAGGTTAACACTTGCACCACACCTCCAGCCACACACAGACCTACTAAAACAGCACTGGTAAAAAATACACATAAATACACAATATCATACTCAGAGGCTCTAAATAAAAACCTGCAAAAGCATCAGAGACCTCCAAAGCAGACACTCAAACAACCTGCACCTCCCTTCACAAACCAGACAACACATAAAACACAAAATCAGTGTGCTGCACAATCACAGCCCTTAAGGCAAAATAACATACCTAACACACTGCACCAAAATAACGAAAGTAACTAAACAGGATACACCACGAGAACACGTTCTTCAAACGAATTTCCTTTATTCCAAGCAGTAAAATATACAAGGATGAGCGCTTTCGCGTGCTTCTTGCACGCTTCTTCAGATCAATAAAACAGTGTCTATCCTTATTCCTTTTATATCAAACAATGCTTCCAATTAAACTTGAAACAATTAAACAATTAAATAATTGACTAATCAGAGAAGTTTTTAATGTTAACTTATTAAAGAGATCCATACCCCTGTTGTACATTTGACTTTTGCCACGGATACTCAAGGTGACTTTTACGTTTCACTCATTATAATGATAGTTCCTCAACAGAAAATAATTGGATAGTATCTTCTGAAGAACATTTATATATATAAAAACATTAGTAAAAGTATGTTCCCTAAAGCAAAACATTAAGAAATTGCATTTCACTTTAACCAATTTAAGTGATTTGTTAACACATATAAATACACAAATGTATCCATATAATAAATAAATTTCATCTACAATATATCAATTAAAAACTTACTAACAAAATATATATATAAAGAAATGAGTGAATAAATAAATAAATAAATAACACAGATAAATAAAACAGAATATGACTAAGCTTCTTAATGATTAGTCTCTGACTTCATGTCCAAGATTCTGTTACAAATCAAAAGTTGTACTTCATATCCTGTGTCGGAGCCTTTATGAAATCTACAATACACCTATCTTTGCTTGCTATTGTATTCGCTATTGAATTTCATTATACCGTTGTTAAAATATGTCGTATTGAATATTCAGTATATGTGTAAATAACACATTTAAAACATGAGATTTGAAGCGTGAAATTCAAAACCTGGCTCAGGAGCTTCTATTGTATTTAAACTCATTTATGTAACTAAAACTTACCTGTGACTAGTATAAATATAAATCTAAACTAGCTCAAATAATTCTAATGCTAAAGTGCTTAATGAGTCTATTCTTATATAGTCCATAATATGTAAATTTATATATGAGACATGTGTTTCTCATATCATACTGGCTAATTATAATTCTTGTTTTGTGAAAAACGATAATTAATATTAAATATAATATATAATATTAATAATAATAAATGTAAGAAACAAAAAATATTAAAAGACGTAAAAAATTCATTAGTAAAAAACTATACATATATCAAATGTCGTAATTATCACTGCTTATTCTACCAAGTTATTGCTATAAGTTCTAATCAATAGTGTGTAATTCTATCATGTTGTTCCCAATGCTAAACAAGGTCAACATGAGAGATATGTATAAGAGACATATAAATATATAAATATATAAATAAAGAATAAATGGATGTTAAGTTAAAAAAAGCTGAGTATGATTCTTTGATGAATTTAAAGCATAACGATGATATTTTAATAACCAGTGCTGACAAAGGGGGAGGAGTGGTGCTTTTAGATAGGATAGAATATATAAAGACAATAGAAGCTACTTTACTTCAGAATGACACATATGAAGAATTGACATTTGTAGGAGTCATGAGAATTATTAAGAATGTAAGAGATGAATTGTATGACATCTTGATGTGCCGACAAGTTAGTAGAGAAATGTTTGATTTTCTACACATAGAAGAACCACTTGTACCAGTTTTAAAGGGCTTGCCGAAAATACACAAAGAAGTAGAACCGATACCTATGAGACCCATAGTGTCAGGCAGACAGTGGGCGACATACAACATCTCAATATTTCTAGAGAAAATGCTGAGGCCACTAGTGAACAAAATTCGCACCATCCTCAGAGACACTCAACATCTGTTGAAAGATTTAGAATACTTTGACCTCTTAGAAAAGAGAAATGGGAAACTGCTCTTAGTTACATTCGATGTTCGAGATTTATTCAGGTGCATTCCCAATGAATATGGCATGCAGGCTGTGAGGGAGATAATGGTTGCACAGAGCGATTTCTCAAGAGATAGGCAGATTCTAATCAGTCAACTGTTGGAGTTAGTGCTGCATTGTAACGTATTTATGTTCCATAGCAAGTACTATTTACAGACATGGGGTGTCGCTATGGGCACCCCATGCGCAAACTCCTATGCTAATTTAGTACTATATTACTGGGAGCAGAAACATGTATTCAACAGCCCATGGATGAATAAGATACGTATGTATAGGAGATTTGTAGATGATGTGATACTGGCATGGGATGGCACTATTGATGAGCTGAGGAGCTTTGTGGATTACCTGGAGAAGACGACCACATTCTTAAAATTCACATATGAAAACTCCTATAGTGAGATCAATTTCTTAGATTTAACTTTATATTATGATACAGAAGATAGACTGTCATTCAAGTTGTTTAGAAAGACATGCTGGAGGAATACAATTTTAGAGTATAGCAGTATGCACCCCAGATTTATGTTCTCTGGAATAATGAGGGGACAGTTTTCGAGGCTATCTAGAATATGTAAGGATCCAGTTACACTACGAATAGAGGCAGACAATATGGAAAGGTTATTTATGGCTAGGGGATATAACAGTAAGTTAGTCAAAGAGATAAGACATCAAATTATACCCTATGGGACCAGTCTTAAGGAGACATATAATAGTAGTTGGGAAAAATCCAGAGGGAATTGGAGACTAAGAGATGAACACATACTAACATATAACATACAGAACAATAAGGTCACTTTTATTTTGAAATATACAAATGACATTAATGAAATTAGGAAGATTATAAACAGACATTGGAACATTCTTACTATTATAGATGACATCAGGGCAATAGTAGGTGATACACCGAGTTTTGTCTTTCGGACTTGTGACAACTTGAAAACAATCTTTTCCCATAATTTGTATAGAAATCTTTATGAAAAGGAGGACACAGTTGGTACACCAGGGACTTATCCATGTAAGAACTGCAGTATGTGTCAATACGTCACCACTACACAAGAATATCGACACCCACATGGACATTTTGATTTCTTACCAAGGGTATATACAAATTGTAACACTAAGAACTTAGTATACATGGCCAACTGCGTTTTCTGTCAAGCCTTCTACATTGGCCTCACTAAGAGGAGGCTGAGAGAGCGCATTTACAATCACATCTATGACATTCATAAACACAATGAATTGAATGCACTGGCCAAACATATAATTCTAAACCCGACACATCATTTTAAATTTAGAGTTTTACAAACCCTAGACATTAGCCCTAGGATGGGTGACAATAATAATGCTTTAGCGAAGCTAGAGATGGAGTGGATCTTTAGGTCAGGGGCACACAGAGACCCGGGTATCAATAATTATGTCTCAGTGAAACCTTTTTTGGAATAATTAAGTTAGTTGTGGTCAGTCCTTCACATTATTATATACACATTTTTATTTCAGTATACATATTCACATTGCTTGTTAGAATGTATATCTATGACTGTGAACTACACAGTATAGGAAGTCTCTGGTTTATATCACGGATTTAAAAATGTGCATTTACCATGTATATAAGTTAGTTGTCATGGTCAAATTATATGAACTGGTTATTTAAAACTCATGGAAATTTTGAAGATTGTACATATGAGAGTCTTCTATTTACTTTTTGACTATGAGTGTCCTTAACAGTATAATCAGAGGGCTCCATCTGATATAAATTTGGGCCAATACTTTATAATGAGACCCGAATATTATGTTTAGAGTTTTCTCACTCAAGGATTGATTAATTAATGAAATATTACATTCATATGTTTTTATGATGAATATTTTATCCATTTATTCTTTATTTATATATTTATATATTTATATGTCTCTCATACATATCTCTCATGTTGACCTTGTTTAGCATTGGGAACAACATGATAGAATTACACACTATTGATTAGAACTTATAGCAATAACTTGGTAGAATAAGCAGTGATAATTACGACATTTGATATATGTATAGTTTTTTACTAATGAATTTTTTACGTCTTTTAATATTTTTTGTTTCTTACATTTATTATTATTAATATTATATATTATATTTAATATTAATTATCGTTTTTCACAAAACAAGAATTATAATTAGCCAGTATGATATGAGAAACACATGTCTCATATATAAATTTACATATTATGGACTAATATAAGAATAGACTCATGAAGCACTTTAGCATTAGAATTATTTGAGCTAGTTTAGATTTATATTTATACTAGTCACAGGTAAGTTTTAGTTACATAAATGAGTTTAAATACAATAGAAGCTCCTGAGCCAGGTTTTGAATTTCACGCTTCAAATCTCATGTTTTAAATGTGTTATTTACACATATACTGAATATTCAATACAACATATTTTAACAACGGTATAATGAAATTCAATAGCGAATGCAATAGCAAGCAAAGATAGGTGTATTGTAGATTTCATAAAGGCTCCGACACAGGATATGAAGTACAACTTTTGATTTGTAACAGAATCTTGGACATGAAGTCAGAGACTAATCATTAAGAAGCTTAGTCATATTCTGTTTTATTTATCTGTGTTATTTATTTATTTATTTATTCACTCATTTCTTTATATATATATTTTGTTAGTAAGTTTTTAATTGATATATTGTAGATGAAATTTATTTATTATATGGATACATTTGTGTATTTATATGTGTTAACAAATCACTTAAATTGGTTAAAGTGAAATGCAATTTCTTAATGTTTTGCTTTAGGGAACATACTTTTACTAATGTTTTTATATATATAAATGTTCTTCAGAAGATACTATCTGATTATTTTCTGTTGAGGAACTATCATTATAATGAGTGAAACGTAAAAGTCACCTTGAGTGTGCGTGGCAAAAGTCAAATGTACAACAGGGGTATGGATCTCTTTAATAAGTTAACATTAAAAACTTCTCTGATTAGTCAATTATTTAATTGTTTAATTGTTTCAAGTTTAATTGGAAGCATTGTTTGATATAAAAGGAATAAGGATAGACACTGTTTTATTGATCTGAAGAAGCGTGCAAGAAGCACGCGAAAGCGCTCATCCTTGTATATTTTACTGCTTGGAATAAAGGAAATTCGTTTGAAGAACGTGTTCTCGTGGTGTATCCTGTTTAGGTACTTTCGTTATTTTGGTGCTGGTGTTTGCTACAGGATACTTTAGGAGGTATAGCGGCAATTTGTTTCCATTCATACCTAACACACTAGTAATAGGTGACTCTATAGTCAGGCACACTGACATCCCACTCACTAGGCTGGACAAGCAGAAGGTTACTGTTAGCTGCCTGTCAGGAGCCAGAATCCGCCACATAACACAAGCACTCAGGTCACTCCAGAACAAGTAAAAATATGACTCTGTCATTGTTCATGTTTGTGTGAATGACCTGAGACATACCTCCCTGGACTACATGAAAAGAGACATGGAAGTGCTCTCTAATCTTGTAGCCCAGGCTGGTATGACCCTGACCCTGAGTGGCATCCTGTCCTCACCAAGACTGATACCTCAGTATAAAGAAAAAAATGATCAATTTCAACAATTGACTAAGCTTCTGGCGTCATTCAAAGGGGATCCAGTGTTTGTCAGCCTGGGATGACATGCTCGACAAGCCGCGTTGCTTCACAAGAGACAGCTTGCACCTGTCACTCCTAGGCTTTTGAATACTGACCAAGGCTCTTGCTGCCCCCATAGTGCTTTTTTTAGACAAGGCTCAAAAGTCAAACCCACCTCCATAAACAGCACAATTAACAAAAAGAGGGTTATGCTACTCAGTGCCAGGAGTTTAAATCTCAAAATGCATGTGCTTGAAGCACTCCTCAGTATGGAAAATGTTGACATCTGTGCAGTAACTGAAACCTAATTCAAGGCTCCAGAGAGCACCCCAGCACTACCGGGCTACAACTTATACCACACATTTCGGCCAAAGAACACGAACTGAAACACAAAAGGAGGGGGTATATCCATATTTATCAAGGATATCTACACCTGCAGGTTAGTGGCAAGCATGATACCTATGAGATTATCCATGTGCAGCTAACATTGGGCAAATCTGCAAAGCAAATTGTGGCCTGCTACAGATCGCCCTCCATGACCCAGGACCACCACTCCACCTTTCTGGAGACACTGGAAAACATGAAGGTCCTACTGAACACCCTGATATTGGGTGATTTCAATTATCCTACCATTCACTGGGAAAACTACTCGAGTACAAACTCCCAGGCCCAGTGCTTCCTGGAATTCATCAACTCAAATGCCCTGGATCAGCTGGTAAACTCCTCTACTAGAGGTGAAAACATATTGGACCTGGTCATCACCAACATGGGTGACAGGTGTTCCACACCAGAGGTCAACCCATCACTGGTTAGATTAGATCATAAACTAATCACTCTGGATGTCTACACCCCACCATGATCCCCAACTAAGGAAACCACAGTAAAAAAACTTTTCTAAAGCAAACTTCACCTTACTTAAGACAGAGGTGGCAAGTTTCACAGCCTCCACACTAAAGGATAATGCTGCCCAAGATGCAGAAACCTTAAACAGTTTGGTGGACCCCTGCCATAAACAGACTATACAATAGAAGGAGGAAACTAGTTCAGAAAAAAAAGCAAATCCCAAGAAGGAAAGACATCCCTGATCAGTATCAGTAAGAAACTAAGGTCTCTCATGAAATCATCCAAGGCTAACTTCGAAAGAAAAATGGCCAAGAATTCAAAAGATAACCACAAAGCCTACTTTAGCTATGTTAAGAATCTAAGTGGAAACTCACAGATATACACTGAACTAGTGCAAAATAGCACAAAATATACCAAACCTACTTATATTGCCAACATCCTGGCAGATAGAGTCAGTGCAAACTTCACCCCCACCTCACCTCCAAAAGGGCCCACAACAATACTGGAAAAGTGTAGTGTCCCAAAAATCACAGACGCACAGGTGAGAACAGCACTTTCAAAAGCCAAAAACACAGTGTTAATGGGACCAGATGGTGTCCCAGGCTGTGTCTTGCATGAACTACAGAAAGAACTAGCCCCCCCCCACCTAAACACGCTGTTCAGCCTCAGCCTCTCCACAGCCTACATGCCATAGAATGGTGCACAGCAATGGTTATTCCTCTCCACAAAGGAGGGGCCATAACTGATCCTGGTAACTATCACCCCATAAGCCTGACTAGCCTGGTCTGCAAGGCTATGGAGTGCATCATCATGGAACTCATTAACAAAGTCATTGGGAACCTCCAAACACTTGACCCGATCCAGTTCGGCTTTGTTAAGGGCAGATTATGCCTACTAAACCTGGTTGACTTCTTCAAGACAGTCACCAAGGCCATAAATGAGGGCAAAGGTGGTTCACACAGCCTACCTTGACCTCGCCAAGGCTTTTGACACCATTAAGGAACAACAGGAAGCAACCAGGAACCAAACAACGAACACAATATCCACCAACAGAATTTATTAAAAACTGAAATAGCTCTCTGACGTCTCGGCCAAAGCCTTCAAGGAGAATAAAATACCTTCAGTAACAAAGCAATATATACAAGCACTCTAAAATAATTACACAATTAATCAATTTAAAGCACACCTTAATAAGATAATGCCTTCCAATTGAGCTCTTCATTAAGCCCAAAAGGAGACATAGTTTTAAATTTGAGAATATACACAGCTTCTTTTTGCAGTAAAAGAGATTTCATGCTCACATTATAAAACATAGAAACACAAATTTGTTGCAATACTGTCCCTTTCAAGCCTTCACTACATTTATTATGAAATTCTGAAAAGTGCAATGCTACAGGACTATCCATCTTAGCATTCCTAATATCCCTAACATGCTCTAAGAGTCTTGTTTTAAATGCCCTTTTTGTCTCTCCTATGTAAAATTTATTACAGGGACATTGCAAAGTATAAACAACACCCATAGAGTTACAATTGAAAAAAACATGACTATTAAATTTAACATTATTAATGAATTCAAAATTAGTTACAATGTGCGTGCAGGCTTTACACTTCCCACAAGGGAAAGTTCCAACTCTAACAGGTTCTCTATATAATTTTGGAGAAGGCATAACAAACCTAGCCTTCACCAAAAAATTTTTAATGTTTTTACCTTTACGGTAAGAAAACTTTATATTCAAATTCAGCCATTGTTGCACATTCCTTAGAGAACATAAAAATGCCAAAAATGGCTTACTATATCAAGAAAATGTTTAGTGAAACAGCCAAATGTAGTTACAAAATAAATACTATCCTTTATCTCATTAGAACTACTCTGCCGTATCATATCCCACCCGACAGTATTAATATTTCTATCACAGATTAATTTTTCAACTGTAGGTTTGACACCTGTTAACAATCTTACAAAACCTTTATTGAAAGTTTCTTTACTATATCCTCGAGCTAGAAAGGAATTAACCAAAGATCTCATTTCTTTATGAAAAATTTCAGGCCTGTTACAAAGTCTGTAAATGCGTAACATTTCACCATAGGGCAATGCATTCAATATATGAGAAGGATGCCCACTAGTGCCATGTAAATGTTGGCATATTCCCTCAAATTTTTTATTAGGAGAAGTAATAATATTTCTACCATCAGATATATCTAATACCACATCTAGAAATGGAATGATATATCCAATATTCAATCCATCAAATTTTAATGAATATTTATTTATATTAATGTCATTAAAAAATTACATTATCTCTTCCTTGTTACCATCAACCAAAAATATTAAATCATCAACGTACCTAAAATATTTTACAACATGGGTCTGAAAAAAATTGTGTTTATAAATGACTTCCAATTCAAATAATCCCATGAACAAATTAGCATACATGGGGGCAAATGAAGCCCCCATGGCTGTACCTTGTAATTGTTGATATAAAACATTATTAAACTCAAAAAAATTATGAGTCAAACAAAAATGAACTAGTTCAATTACATATTCTGTAGCAGGAAAATCTCCTAAGAAAAATCTGATAGCCTCCATTCCAAACTGATGTTTAATATTGGTGTATAAGCTCTTAACATCAATACTAACCCATAACATATTTTGATTTAACTTTGTACATTTAACTTTATCCAAAAAGTCAAAAACATCACTTATGTATGAGGGTAATTTAATAACATATGGAGACAGAAAGTGATGTAAAAAAACACCTAAATTATGCAAAAAATAAACAGAACCTGAACCTATAGGCCTACCTGGAGGTCTATATAAGTTCTTATGAATTTTAGGTAGGCAATAAAATAAGGCCATTTTATAGCCTTCTACCTGAAACTTTTTTTAACTTCTGATTGACAAAAGTAACCTAATCTCACTCCTTTATTCATTAAATCCACATATTCATCAATAGATGTATAGTATATCTCTGAATTAACAACTTTATATGTGTTTGTGTCACTCAAATGTTCCATACACATACTCAAATAATCAGAGAAATACATAACTACCAGTTTGTTACCCTTATCTGATGGTTTAAACACAATTTTGTCCATCCTACTTAAAGTTAATAAAGCTTTCCATTCCTCACGTGACATGTTATAATTTATATTAAATCTATTGCTCATAAATTCCTTATAAGCCAACTCTGTAAAATAATTTACTAAATTTACGAACTGGCATACCTCCCCATTTAAGTTATTAGGCATAAAAGTGCTTTGAGAAGGGACCTTAGATGTATCAAAACTATAATAAGCATTATTATCACTTTCTGACATGCATGAATAAAAGCTGTCCGACGAACTGCCTACACTCTCGTCACTTGCTACAGAAAGAGAAAAATCATCATTTCTAAAAAAATATTTTAAATGTAACTTCCTAGCAAAAGCAAAAACATCACTTTGCAATTCATGAAGACGAGTAACCACCGTAGGAACAAATTTAAGGCCCCTATTCAGTATACACATTTCAGTTTCACTAAATACATAATTAGATAGATTAATAACATAATCTTTGGTATCTAACAAAATGTTATCATTATGTACAACATTAACATCAGCGTCTTCCCCGTTTGTATCCACCCTGTCCATAACGTGGCCCATCTGGGTTGGCTGACTGTTCCCATGTCCGTTTCTGTCCCTGTGCATTGGGGATAGAAGTGGAGACATCCCCACGAAAAGTTTGTCGAAACCTGTCCCTCTGTTCCGCCGCTGGAAGAGCTGGAAAACCACCATCGTTCCAATCATCTTCATATGAAGTATAACCACCTTCTGATGCCGAAGAGTTGAGCGGTGGAGTTACAGTGGCACCCGGGTGAAACCTAACTTGCTTCCGACGCTTAGTACGTTCTGTCCTGGAAAGGAAAGCCTTGTTAGACTCGTAATCGCGTATATCACGCAAAAGCTTTCCTTTTTTCCTATTGATTAAAGTAGTCTCATATTCTTTGAGTTTAAAATTTGTTTGTTTGAGAAACTCATCAAACATAGAGACCGGAACAGTACTAGTGAGTTCAGAACACAATTTTTTTATGTTGGAACAAAGTTCTTTTTGCTTAAGTTGATCGCGTTCAATGAGAATGTGTAGCCATTCGGTTACACATTTATGTGCAGCATTAACCCACCTCTTGTGAAATACACCATCAGTGTCTATAGTCAGGTCAAATGGACTAGAGGGATCTTTAAATACTCTGAGTCCCCTCGGAGTAGTGTCAGTCTCTACATACTTTTGTAAACCACACATATTATAATAAACTGAGGTTTCCTTCCACATTAATTTTTCCAGTTCATCAAACAGCAACTTGTTTTCTGTGTTCACAGCTAATGGCATCTTTCTACCCACACAGGAAAAAGGGTTGGAAGACCGAGAATGTCTGTCTTCCTCCCACTTTTCCCAAACAGTATTAGCTTCATTTGGCAGTCTTTGTGGAACTTGTCGCTCACCTCTATCAGCTGAATTAGTAGAATTCAGTCACCAAGGCCATAAATGAGGGCAAAGGTGGTTCACACAGCCTACCTTGACCTCGCCAAGGCTTTTGACACCATTCCCTACTCACGTATTACAGAAAAACTCACCAGCTTGAACATAAACCCCTATGTCACAAGATGGGTTTCCAACTGGCTTACAGACAGAAATCACACAGTAAGAATAACGGGCTCCAGTTCCGACTCTAAACCATTCACAAGTGGTGTCCCACAAGGCATGGTCCTGGGACCCTACTGTTTGGCATTTACTTCTCAGAAGTACAGGCAAACTCAAGAGGACTTACGGCTAACCAAGTTTGCCGATGACTGCAAACTGGGAGCCATAATTGACTCTCCGGCTGACACGGACATCCTCCAAAAGTGCCTTACTGAGATGGACACCCAGTGTCAAAGTCATGGCCTCAAGCTAAATGACAAAAAATGCATAATCATCCCATTTGGGAAAAACAAAACACCCACAAATTACCACATAGGTGGCAGCCCGCTTAATACAGAAGAGGTAATAAGAGATCTGGGGACCTAGGTAAACAGTAATCTCTCCTTTGACAATCATATTGCCAAAGTAGTTAGGAAATCCTTCTATGTGGCCCATCTAATTACTAAAGGGTTCACATCTAGAAATAAAGAGGTTATAGTGCCCCTCAACTCGTCACTCATTAGACCCATCATAGAGTACAATGCCCCATTTGGGATGTACCTCACAAGACACTTCCAACAGCTGGAAAGACCACAAAAGTACCTCACCAAGAGGCTTACTGGCCTCAAACATATGCCCTATGCAGCCTGACTGAAAAAACTCCGGCTGTACTTAGTGGCATATCGTTTACTAAGAGGTGATCTCTGCCTGACTTACAAAGCCATGTCCAACTCAGAATTGATGGACATGCTCCACCTAAAGAAATCCAAGTCACTGTGAGCCACGCGCTCTAGTGAGCTAAACCTCACCACAACAATAAATAGAGCATGCTGGAGGGATAGATTCCTGTCACAGAGACTCCCCATGCTTTGGAACAAAATTCCAAACTACATTAGGCAGAGCCCCTCACTAACACTCTTCAAGAGAAACCTTGATGAGTGGATGGGTAACAGAAAATACAACCTTGTGATCACTTCATTGGCTCTGCTTGACAGAGAATCAGCTAATCAATGGGGGGTGTAAGCCGACACACTCTGGCTAGGCTTATAAATGCCCTCAGGCAGAGGTTGGCATAATGGTTAAGGTATTTACCTTACAGACACATGATGCAGGGTTTGATTCTCACATGTGGTTATTGGCTATACTTAAAATGGCCCATAAGAGCAGTTAGCCTAGTATTTAACTATGAACATATATATATATATATATATATATATATATATATATATATTTATATATGACCATATATATAACGCTATATACAGATATATATATATATATATATATATATATATATATATATATATCCTTATGTGTACCCATGAGTGTTGCATTTACCTTCAAAGACGTATCCCGCCATATTTATCTGATATGTGTTTATATAGATATAACAACATACTGATTCGACAATATTTCTACTAGCAAGTACTACACAATTGTAGAAGTCAAAGCAGTTGTTCACTACTATTCAGTATGTGTACTGACAGATATATTGGAAAAAAACAACAAATGTTATCATGGCTATGATGGCTTCGTGTTTAACTGCTTAGACTCTAGTGTACAGGGTCCTGGGTTCAAGACCTGCAAGGGCTGTATATTTTGTTGCTAGGCAGAAGAAGGACTGTTGGATACAGAGTGTTTAAGGCAGTTTTGAGCAGCTTTAATTGGGTTTGTGCAGGTTTGCATAATGGTAAGGGGTGCTAACGTATGCTGCTTACCAGTGTGCAAATCTGCTTAGCATTTATATTGCAGCAATGCTGAAAACTATTAAGCATGGTTCAGACTTGGTAACCAGTGATCACATTCCAGTTTGATAAAATAGCAGGATAAGGACATCTTTAATAAGTGTATTTAATTCCATGTACATATCATGCTTCTATGTGCTGTCATTACACTAGCAAGGGGTGTGAGTCTACTGTCTGGGACACCTGAGTATATATATATATCTTGTACAACTCCCATTTCCATTTGAATGTGTTTCATACATGGGTAGTATCCCAGGTTATATGCAGTCACAATGGGATGTAGTGTATCATTACATTACTACTGTTAACAGTGCTTTCCCACGTAAGAGTAGATTGCAGATTGTAGTACTGGAGCCAAACACCCCTGCATGCAAAGATGGACTCTGAGTCCTGACTATCGTGTTCTTGGTGTGAGAGCTGTGTGTCATTAAGTATTTGCTACTGGTTATTGATCTGACATGTGGATATTAACTGTAAACTACTGTGTGTATAGGACATGTCATTGAGGGCTGCTGTCATGTAGTAATTGCATACCTATCAGTGTCAGACTTCTATCTGTCAAAACATTCATCATAATGCATAATCACTTGCTAGCTGATGTCTTTCTGTCTTCTGTACAGATGTGCTAATGTCAGATATCCATCTTAGCTGCTTACAGGCAATCTATGCTTGACTGACACTGACATGTCTGCCCTGCTGTGTTATGAATGCCACAACTAGGAATCCCCACCTTGTATGCATCACATGCCATAGTTGCCTCAACTACACTACCACAGTCAACATAACATGCTTGGGTACAGGTCTCCAAGACAGAGACTGACCATGGTTTGTAACGCATGTTGCATACAAGTCAGTTGGAACACCTCACTGGCCCTCTGCAAGAGGCAACTAGATGATTGGATGTTGCATTTAACTCTCACCCTGAGGATCACTCATGCGGTTGATAGATGCACTCTGTTTATATATATATGCATGTATATATATATATATATATATATATATATATATATATATATATGGAGTGCATTCAAACATCAGGTCCACACTCTCTAAATCTCCTTCCTCCACAGCTGCACTGTTCTGCCTTGCTACAAAACTGAAAGGTGTAATATGTGGACACAGCCTAACATTAGGTGGCTATATATATGAACAGATTACAGGTAAGCCTATTACAAACCTATGATGTTTGTGCATGATATATGTCATGTTAACATGACTGTCCTGCAGGTGATGGGGTCTGAAACTCATGTCTCTACCATAACGTCATTACTTCCACCTCCAGCTATGTGCCACACTAATATACATGTCTTGAGGTACAGAACACACACTATGATGGCTTACATCTTGTCATTCAGTGCTGATCTGCAAAGTTGACAGGTATGGCCCACTACCCACAGGGCCAGATGCTATGTCCATAGCAGTTGTTCAGCAGGACATCATTACAACAAGTCTTGATGACACATATAAATCTTTCCACATCATCTAAACCATTATTACAGAGCAAGTACTACATTGAATGACATGCATATATGTTTCACATACCTGTTTTAGTATTGTCCTCTCTTCTATGAACACTTTATGTGCCCCTTGTTTTATATACTTTTGTTTTGGTTTGGTTTGTAGTTTTATCTCTCTCTCTCTCTCTCTCTCTCTCTCTCTCTCTCTCTCTATCTCCATCTCTCTCTCCACTACAGGGATTGAGCTGCTTTGAATAGGTTGCAGCATGTATTTTGCAGGTGATGCTCATGATCAGGTAATGGCTTCTGCACCAATCAGTGTTCACCACTTGCTAATTCCATGCAGCCAGCTGTGTAGTACTTCCAATTACCACTGTCATGTCAACCCACTACTATAAATGACTATATCATGTGGGCATTGTCCCTTTACCTTTCCTGTATGGAAGACATCCTTCCTGTGCGTGGGCAGCAGTGTTACAGACAGCAGGTAGCAATACCTCTTACAACAGGACTTGCAGGCACAGGCCAACTGCATATTTGTATAAGGTTCCAGACCTACAGACAGTGTGATTATTGTTGTTATATGCATTGAATACCACTAGTTTTACAGGGTTTGTGTGTACATGCTAGTTTTGCATGGAATGCAGTCTGTGTGCATAGCTCTCAACTGTGGGCCTATCCACATGATGCCCAGAGGATTAGCTGTTATGTTTTGTCTGTTCACCGCACAGGTCTTGTCTCTGATATATCAGTGGCATTCTCTCTGTTGAGTGCTATTAGTACATGGCTACATCCATTTGTGTTTCTGACTTCCTATTCCTGATTAAGGGTATGTTGCAGCCAATCCTGTAACACCAGCAACTTTCACAGTGTATAACAACAATATTGCAGTTATGGCCCTGTGTTCCAGCCTCTGTCCTCCACCTATATACCAGGCTTTGTCCATATGCCATGCAGTAAGATGTTGTTAAGTAGTGGCTTATCATTATTTAGTGCTGGCATTCCTGCTATCATTCCAGTGAGGTTGTTGACTCCCACACAAATTGTGGGGTAGGGTCCATATATATGAGGGCTAAAGCTGGACAAAATGTGTGCGACCTTCTACAGTCCAGAGGTGAGTGTATGTAATACTATTATATGCCCTTGTAAGTCATTCTATGAGGGAGGGGCATGCACTGTTTTTAACCTAGGCTGTTACAACATGTGAGGAATAACAGTAGTAAGACACATGAAGATATAGGGCTGTAAATTTTTATACACTTCACCATGGGAACAGTGGTGGGGTAGTGCTTACTGTCTTACAGACAGTTCTGTTTGTCGGTGTGATAGTGATGTTTTAGTTTACTCATTGTTATGTAACAGATACATTTTCATTATGACAACTTAATTCTTTTCTCTCTAGGGGTTGAGTACAGAGTGTAATTGGAGGCTACTGAACCATCGTGAATCCAAGGCTCATGAGCCCCCCCCCCCAGATGGTAGTAGTGACACTGATGCCCCACCGGATGGCAGTCAACACTACTCCTTCACAGCCTCACAGGTGGCTGTGTTGGGGGCTGGAGAGGCTGCCTGCCCCTCTAGCTGCGCCAGCCTGCCCTCCACCTGGCACAGGCGGTCATCCAGCTCTGTCTGGAGGACACTGGGACCATGCTACAGACCTTGTCCCAGGTGACAACATCCTCACTGCACCCACTTGCAGGGTGGGGGCAAGACTCATCCCCTGCAACAGTTCCACCCGATGGTGGTACAGGACCAGCAGATGAGGGAGGTCTGAGTTGGGTCACAGACATGCTGGGACCCAGTGCCTTGGCCAGGTGGGGTGGGAGAGGCAGATCCGCTGGGATCTGCCTTCCCATATGTGATATGGTGTGGAAATACAATGAATATTGGTTAGTCATGCAAAACACATTGCAACATTAGTCAAAATAGCATGCATGGATATTCCCAGTTACCCAATACAGTGCAATTATAACAGTGCCATAGTAAACAGAACTCATGCATATATGGAATGGCATTCAGGGTTGCAACAGCATGCCTGTTAGTAGTATGTCAGGCAGGCAATACAATGATTATTCAACAGGGAATGTTAATATGCACACAGTTTAAACAATGATAAACCAAATGGAACAATAGTCCCAATAGCAGGCGCTTGATTACAAACATACCCATGTTGGTTTCAGTGTAATGGTTGGATCAGATGAGTGGTGGGGGAAGGGAACAGATTCAACTGACAACTGCTATCAAGTATATTTGTTAGTACACTACTACTCACTACTCTACATTCTGACCACACTTACACTCTATCTGGGCCATGGGGCTGCTACAGCACACCAACAGCTGTAGATATCAACAGAGCAATTGTACCCTTATTTTAATTATACACATCAGACCTGTTTCTATACCAATTTCTTTACCTGTGGGCCCTGTGCAGATGAACTGTGTGCACATTATGTTGCTGTTTTTACACATATTTCAGATTCACATATTAGTGGCAGGCCCTGGAGTGTGTGTTGTGCCTTTCACATACATCTACTGCAACATTCTCTGTGTGCAGGTTTCTTGACGACTGGGGACACTATCTGTGACAGTGTGACACTTGAGGGGTTTGTCTGGGCCAGACTGCAGAGTGTGGATGTCTAGCTTCCATCTATTTGTAGGACTGAGGCTGATCAACACAGTAATTGTACACTTTTCATAGTGAAACACACCATACTAATATTTCTATTCAGATTTCTTTACTTGTGTGCCATGTATGGAAAATGTTATGTGTTGCAGCACATTACTTTTTCTATTCAGATTACAGTTTACAACTGTAGAACCAGACTGTGAGATGTTAATGGTGGTCCCTGGATTCGAACCATGGTGTGTATGCAAAATTGAACTACAGGCCTAGTTCTTATCTGACTGAGCTACTGGGGAGTTGTGTATTGCTTGTGACATTTCTATCTAGTGCATATTTTTGTGCACAGGACTTTTATTATGACATGTTGCATTATTTGTTTCTCATTTTCAGTACACATTATGCATACACAACAGACACTGGTGTCACTGTTTGTGAAACATGTGCACATTAGCTGGATTGCACATTTGGCTGTTTACTGTTTTACAACTGCATACTGCTATTTAGATACCTGAGTACACCGTGTAGGTTTTAAGTCTGCACCTGTTAGCCTTATACATTTTCAGTACATTCACAGCTACACACAGTTGAAATTGAAAGGTTAACACAAGACACTGCTGGAAGACAAACAAGTAAAACACATTCTGATGGCAATATGTACTGTTGCTTTTTTTCAATTATTTGACATGCCCATTCTAAAGTATGCAGACAAGCAGTGCTAACTTAGTTCACCTCAGTTAATGCATTCTGCAGGACATACGCATTTCTATTTTTCAGCTACAAGTGAGATGACACACACCAGTGTTTTGGATCACCTTTATTAGTTTTGACATACATATCTGTGTACAACTCAGACATCCACAATTACTATTCCTGCATGATCTGCACAGGGGAATACTTTTCATTTCTAACTGTTACAGTAGCCCTGACATGGCACTTTCTTGGCAGGTTTACTCAGACACACTCATACATATTCTAATATTTCTCTCCTGCATATTGTACCTTGTTTGCTACTGACATCTGTATTACACAGGAGCTGAGAATACTCCATTGTAACACTGGCAGCCTGACACAGGCATTTATTCCTGACTTTTTCAACAGAATTATATATACAGGCGGTACAACCATTACTATAATTTTGATTTCTTACTGCTAATAGTAGGGAGTATTCTGTACTCATCATACTGCCGATGCAGCCGGGCCAGTCGCTGGGCATGAGCCTCAACATTCCCGGACCTCTCCACAGCAGCTGTATGGAGAGACATCACACACATTAATCACACCTGCACGGTCACAAGTTGAACTTTTTCCATACTTAGAGATACATAAGTCTGCATACTTACAGGTGGGACATCCTGCACTCGGGCTTCTTGGATCCACTGGTCCAAGAGTGCACCCCTCCTCCACTTCAGGCTGTTATGGTGGTGACGTACCTGCTCACCCATCCAGGGTATGCCAGTGGCACTGGTGAGATTGCATGCAAGCTGGTCCCAGGCCTCCGCTTTGTACTGTGAGCCCTGGTACTGGCCCTGCAGCAGCCTGCCATCATGTTTTTTTACTAGGAGCCTAACCATAACCCTGGACCCCTGGATGCACCAACGTTGCGCTCAAAAGTGAATACCTTTACCGACACCAGACATTTTGGTCCTGTTGTGAGCAATCCCAAATGGTTATGGCTGTATTCCTACCTGTGCAGTATAAATATGGCAGTTTTCCCACACTTTTTCTTGACTGACCAGTTTTACTATGCTGAAATATGCTTAGCTCCATGCAAATCCGCATAGCAAGGCTTACGCCAGGTAAGCAGAGCTGAAAGCCTGTAAGCAATGCTTACACTAGTGAAGCATTGCTTAAATCTATTTTTTCATTAAATTTATAAATTATTTTTTACATTTATATTTTACATATTCCCTCCCCTACTGTGCTATACATGAGCTATATTATTGACATCTATCATTCAAATTCCTTAAAGGTTTATTAAATAATCTGGGAGAGGAGGGAATTTGAACAGAGCATGTTCTACATGCGATACCATGGCAGTACCACTATGCTACAGCAGCTTGATGATGTTTGCTATCACAGCAGCATTTGTCTATAATTTTTAGGATTTCAGCCAGGCTAAACCTAGTAGTATGCCATGCAAATAATCTGCGCACTGCTTAAATTTCGGATTTATTTGATGAAAATATAACTTACATTTTTTTAATTTTTATTGCTTTCCTCTTGCCATACTGCTTCTGTGCATGTAGGGCAAGGGTGCATACATTTGGGGTGTGCACTTGAAGGCTGCTGCTTTCTAGGTGTTTGTGTTTTTTTTTTCAGTGTCCATGGACACTGAAATGTCAGCTAGTTACATTTCAGTATCTGCATACACTTGTTTACTATATAATATTAGAGTCAGGCTCTTATATTATATAACTTGACACTCATCAGTGTCACAAAGTGCCATATGTCACTTTCTGAGGGAAGAGAGTGTCTTACATGTGCAGCCACTGCTGACACAAGCCCCCTGTGCTCGCTTCTGGTTCATGTCCGTTTAGATTAAATAGCAGCATGCCTTCATGCATATGCAAGGCATGCTGCTATTCTAAATGGACACAAACCACTCCATGCAAGAATAGTCTTATTCTTGCATGGATCTTCATGAATCCAAGGGAATATCTTAAATTGTGTACTTCTAAGGCAGTCTGTGATGGAGCACCCCTCCCGTCCACTTTCATTTCCTTTCCCCTTAATTTTATGGAAGGAATAAACATGAGTTTCTCTCAGTGGTGCATTATGAAGACATCGTTGTTGATCACCAAGTTACTGTTTTTGTTAAATCTTCTTGTTTTCATCTCAGGAAAATTGTTAAGATCAAGACCAAATTCCACCTGAGGACACTGCTACAATATTTCATTTTTTAGATTGTTTGTGGTTGGATAAAAGCAACAAATTATTTCAGGGCATTCAGACACTGACTACAATAAGTTTGGAACTTACCAAGCTTATTCTGGATTTAAAATGGTTCACTAGGAAAGTAAATCTAGGGCTTTTGTTTCAAGGTGAAGACAGAAACCATATTCCATGTGCCATTAGATGCAAAAGTGAATTTACCCCCCCCCCCACTTCACCCCCAAGTAAAAAAATGAAATTTTGGTAGAGAATGAAATTGGAAAATTAAGTTTTCATACCAAAGCTTTCAATCCAAACCTGAATAAAAATGAAAGGAAAATCCTACAAGAGCTTAGGAAAGACAGAAATGTCAGGATTATAAAACCTGACAACAGTGGGGGGTCAGTTCTGATGGACAATATTATTTATGAAGGAAAGATGACACAAATCCTGGGGGACACTGGTACACATTCCAGGGTCTCTAGGGATGAAATTAATGTGCATATAGAAAAACTGACCTTGCTATTTATGACCTCCTTTTGGAAGGCTTGATTGACCATGACACCTTTAAATATTTTTCCATAGCCAGACCCAGGATACCTACCATTTATGGTATCCCCAAGGTCCACAAAGACCAGGGAGATCCTCCCCTTAAGCCTATTGTGTCAGCTGAAGGCTCCAGGATGGTGCCCCTAGCCAAATTTGTGCATACTAAACTAAAGAGTTTGTGGGATACTAAGAATGAATTTTTAAAAGATTCCTGGGAGTTTCTGAAGGGAATTGATGCTAACCAGTCTTTTGATAACATCATTTTTGTAAAAGTGGACATTAAACATCTGTTTTCTGTTATTCCACACACTATTGGTTTAGACTGGCTAGAAGCAGCTTTTGTGGAAAAATCTAATATTTCTACTGACGACTTGCACATGGTACTACACCTAATGGAATTAGTGTTAAAAAATAGTTTCATGTATTTTGGTGGTTAGTTTTTCCACCAGATTAAGGGGGTGGCCACGGGGGCCAATTGCACCCCCACTTATGCAAATGTTGTACTGTCCTGGTGGGAAAAAGAACTATATTCTAAATTCCAAATTCAGTCCCAGTTTGTCACACTATAAGCAATTTTTGTATGACATTTGTATTTTTTGGAGGGACACAGAGAGCAAACTACATGAGTTTTTAGATTATTTAGAGACTACTACTATATTTCTTCATTTTACCAGTACCGCTATTTATAACAAGATGGATTTTTTTGGATGTAAGCATAATAAAGACATCCCAGGATATTATGTCCAAAGTGTTTCGCAAAGAAACCTTTTCCAACTCCTATTTGCATTTTGGGACCACCCACCCTCATTATTAGAAAAAAAGTATATTTAAAGGGCAACTAATTAGATCTAGCAGGATGAGCTCTGTGGATTTTGATGAGGAATGTGAATTTTTGGAAGGTTTGTTTAGTGAAAGGGGCTACCCCACTGATTTATTGAAAGATACTAAATCTGAAATCAAGAGTTCAAGTGCAAAAACATATTTCCTTCTGTTAGGTAAGGGTATTTTGGTTACTGGGAACCAGTGCATCAGTCTGGGTAGAGACCAATACAATAAGGCACTTATTATTGAATATAATTCAGATTCTCGGAAAGTAGAAGAGATTCCGAGGAGAGAATGGAATAGATTCACCACCCTTATTAACTTGAAAGGTTTGGCTAAGGAACCCATGAAAATTATTTTTAAAAAGGAGAAGAACCTAAAAGAACTTTTTGAAGGTTGTACATTGGATATGAGATTAATTAATGTTAATAAAAAAGGAACATATAGGTGTGGAGCATGCTCACAATGTGCCTACATTGCAAACACTGATAATATACCAATTCCTAGTAGGAACAGGGTGATCTATGGAACTAGTTACTGTAATTGCAACACTAGTGGCCTGTGGGCTCTGCGGAGCCTTTTATGTGGGCAAGACTGAACGAAAATTAAAAAAACATATTTACGAGCATTTGTACAACATTTGTACGACATTAGGATAAGGAATGACAAGAATGCTTTGTACATAGTTTGAGGTGTGAACATGCAAGTTTTACTTTCTTTGTTCTTGAGACTGTTCTTCCTGATATTAGAGAGGGTCCATGGGAAACCAGGCTTGAATATCATGAGCTATTTTGGCAGGTGACCTTGGACGCTGCTAAAGCCCCTAGTTTAAATAAGAATATTTCTATTGCCCCATTATTAAAACTAAGGGCTGCTAAACTATAGACCCTTTTTGCTCTTATTTTCCTATTTTTAGAGTTCTTAATAATTTCACAGTGTGCTTTTACCATAGTTTAGAATCGTTCTGGAAAGATTATCACACTTAATGTGAGCCTACACAACATTTTCCTTACTTTTTGGAATTAAGGGTACATTTTCTATTTTAACCATGTGAGGGAGACATTTTATTATGTTTTTAAGGAAATTAAATACGTATATTTTTATATATTCTTGTACATATATTTAAACTTATTTTATATATAGATACATTCAATGGTTATGATGCACTTTTTTATGTTTTTACTGATAGTTTTATTTGTTAATACTTTAATGTACAAGTAAGCTTTTAAAAGTGGTTTTGACTACTATTTCAGTGTGAGAACAAGGTTTTAAAAAGCAGTTCTAAGCAACTAGCAATCTTTGTTTTTCACTCAAAGCATTTTATTGGTGGCTTTTTAGTTGCTGCTTGTATAAATTGAGGGAGGAAACACAGGAAGCTTATCTGATGAAGTATTTTTACAGACGAAAATGTATGTGCCATTGTGAACGTTAATGTCTTCTGTGGAAAATTGTGGAAAACAAAGAGCATTTTTATTGCCTTTTGTTTCAGTGGGGTGCTTCCTACAGCCTTGGACTTTATTTTTATTTATTGGTTATTGCTTTGAAGGCAGGTTATTCCTCAATTTTGAACATTTACAATAATTTCAGAAACATGTGATCACGCTAAAATGATTACAAATGTCCTGAGCTGGTGAGGCTTCAATGGCTGGCATTGTTTTAAAGATCAACACACAACTTATTTTGCCTCATTATGTAACAAATACAGAAACTCATTGAACTCAGGAAGATGTAATTTACTGTACAAGAAGATTTTCAATAAAATACATCATCATCAGCCTCAGCTTAAATTTTACATGACAAACAACAGAACTACCAATCATAATTGATCCTGTATAGAGCAACTGAGGAGATGTTAAATGTTTATAAACATAATTATATAAATTCATTTTCATTTTTTTTATGTGAACAACTTAGTGATGTGATCAGAATTGTCTGGTCTAATATAAAGGCTCACAAATCAATGAACAAAACAGCTATTGAGTGTTTGTGCATAGCTTCAGCATTTAATGATGCATTTTAAGTTTTTACAAGCTATTACGTAAATTAACATTAACAGTTTTGTAGCTTAAAAAATTCAGTTTTAGGGTTTGAATCTAATGCAACACTGTGAGAAGGAGTTTGTGTTGAGCAGTGCTGCTGTTTGTATTTCTGTAGTAAGAATTATGGTTCTACAAAAACAAACAGTTATTTTTTTTTGCTGTGATTTATTACTTGATT